>NC_047110.1:3474253-3774253 GCF_902500255.1 Thalassophryne amazonica
TCCCATATCGGCCTGGACTTGTCAGGGTCTCCCGCCGTCCCAGGGAAACACCGTCGTCTTCACGATAGTGGACCGTTTCTCCAAGGCGGCCCACTTCGTGGCCCTCCCGAAGTTTACCAACGGCCCAGGAGACAGCGGACCTCTTGGTCCACCAAGTCGTCCGTCTGCATGGGATACCATCAGACATCGTCTCCGATCGCGGCCCCCAGTTTTCCTCGCACGTTTGGAGGAGCTTCTGCCGGGAACTGGGGGCCACGGTCAGCCTCTCGTCCGGGTATCACCCCCAAACCAACGGACAAGCAGAGCGGGCCAACCAAGAACTGGAACAGACACTACGCTGTGTGACAGCCGCGCACCCGACGGCCTGGAGTACCCCACCTGGCCTGGATCGAGTACGCCCACAACAGTCAAGTGTCGTCAGCCACCGGCCCTCTCCCCTTTTTGAGGTGTGCTTGGGGTATCAGCCCCCCTTGTTTTCCGGTGGTGAGGGGGAGGTCGTGTGCCCTCGGTCCGGCCCAACTACGGAAGTGCCGTCGGGTGTGGCTAGGCCGCCCGTTCTGCTTTGTTGCAGGCCCGGACGAGGGCGAAGAAACATGCAGAACCGGCGGCTGGGCCCCGGCCCCTACGTATCGTCCTGGGCAGGAAGTGTGGTTGTCCACTAAGGACATTCCTTTACAAGTGGTCTCCCCAAAACTCCAGGAACGCTACATCGGACCCTTTAAGACCCTTAAAGTCATCAATCCCGCCGCAGTGAGGCTCCAGCTCCCCGGCCCTCACTGCGGATCCATCCAGTATTTCAGTTTCCCGGTATAAAACCCCATCACACCTCACCAATCTTGCACTCCGGGTCCGGCACCTACCTCTGCCCGGATCATCGACGGGGAACCGGCTGGACTGTGCGCCGGCTCCTCGACGTCCGTCGAATGGCCGGGTTTTCAGTACCTGGTGGACTGGGAGGGGTACGGTCCCGAGAACGCTCCTGGGTGAAGAAGGGCATTCATCCTGGACCCGGCCTCCTGGCCGACTTCTACCGTCGCCATACGGACAAGCCCGGTTGTGCGCCAGGAGGCGCCGTTGAGGGGGGGGTCCTGTTGTGTGGGCCGCTGAAGAGGACGGTACTGCTGGCCCACCACACCAGAGGGCGCCCTGCCTGGAGTGCGGGCTCCAGGCACCAGGGGGCGCTGCCGCCTCACGGGAGCAGCAGCAGGTGACAGCTGTCGCCCATCACTGGACACAGCTGTTCCACTCAGCACGGAGGTATATCAGCGGGACGGCGTCTCCACCTCAGTGCCGAGATATCGCCTTGAGATAGAGGTAATCAACTCTGCAGCATATTCTGTGTTTTTTGACAATACTTGATAAACCTTTCAGGACAGCTGACTACTGAAAGCCAAGTGTTTGGATAAGTACTCACCTTCCTGTTGTAACGTGACGATGAGGTGGGGCGGCTTCTTGCCTCTCCATGTTACTGGGTGCGAGCCGCATCCACACCTGTGTGTTTGTTGCTCTCTCTTGCCAGCAGTACCGGATCCGACGAGCGGAGGCAGTGGCCACCTGGACTTCGGGACTTGGCGGTTCCAGTATTCCCAGGGTTCGGTGGCAGAGGAGATCTGGGTGGTTCCGGTTCTGACTCGGACGGACGTCTCCTACCTTCGAGCCTGCCCACACGACACCAGCAGAATTCGGCTTAACCCCAAATCATTGATTGTTGTATTGGTTGTGCTCGTTTCACAACAGTTAAAACTTGTTATTCACTTTCTCCATTGTCCGTAATTTGCGCCCCCTGTTGTGGGTCCGTGTTCCTACACTTTCACAACACTTAGCCTATGAAGCTTTACTGAAAATGTAATTGTTGTGTGGGCCGCCAGAAGAGGAGTGGTACTGCTGGCCCACCACAGAGGGAGCCCTGCCTGAAGTCAATCAATCAATCAATCAATTTTTTTTATATAGCGCCAAATCACAACAAACAGTTGACCCAAGGCGCTTTATATTGTAAGGCAAGGCCATACAATAATTATGCAAAACCCAACGGTCAAAACGACCCCCCTGTGAGCAAGCACTTGGCTACAGTGGGAAGGAAAAACTCCCTTTTAACAGGAAGAAACCTCCAGCAGAACCAGGCTCAGGGAGGGGCAGTCTTCTGCTGGACTGGTTGGGGCTGAGGGAGAGAACCAGGAAAAAGACATGCTGTGGAGGGGAGCAGAGATCGATCACTAATGATTAAATGCAGAGTGGTGCATACAGAGCAAAAGAGGAAAGAAACAGTGCATCATGGGAACCCCCCAGCAGTCTACGTCTATAGCAGCATAACTAAGGGATGGTTCAGGGTCACCTGATCCAGCCCTAACTATCAGCTTTAGCAAAAAGGAAAGTTTTAAGCTAATCTTAAAAGTAGAGAGGGTGTCTGTCTCCCTGATCTGAATTGGGAGCTGGTTCCACAGGAGAGGAGCCTGAAGCTGAAGGCTCTGCCTCCCATTCTACTCTTACAACCCTAGGAACTACAAGTAAGCCTGCAGTCTGAGAGCGAAGCGCTCTATTGGGGTGATATGGTACTACGAGGTCCTAAGATAAGATGGGACCTGATTATCAAAACCTTATAAGTAAGAAGAAGAATTTTAAATTCTATTCTAGAATTAACAGGAAAGCCAATGAAGAGAGGCCATATGGGTGAGATATGCTCTCTCCTTCTAGTCCCCGTCAGTACTCTAGCTGCAGCATTTGAATTAACTGAAGGCTTTTTAGGGAACTTTAGGACAACCTGATAATAATGAATTACAATAGTCCAGCCTAGAGGAAATAAATGCATGAATTAGTTTTTTCAGCATCACTCTGAGACAAGACCTTTCTGATTTTAGAGATATTGCGTAAATGCAAAAAAGCAGTCCTACATATTGTTTAATATGCCTTTGAATGGACATATCCTGATCAAAATGACTCCAAGATTTCTCACAGTATTACTAGAGGTCAGGGTAATGCCATCCAGAGTAAGGATCTGGTTAGGACACCATGTTTCTAAGATTTGTGGGGCCAAGTACAATAACTTCAGTTTTATCTGAGTTTAAAAGCCAGGAAATTAGAGGTCATCCATGTCTTTATGTCTGTAAGACAATCCTGCAGTTTAGCTAATTGGTGTGTGTCCTCTGGCTTCATGGATAGATAAAGCTGGGTATCATCTGCGTAACAATGAAAATTTAAGCAATACCGTCTAATAATACTGCCTAAGGGAAGCTGTATAAAGTGAATAAAATTGGTCCTAGCACAGAACCTTGTGGAACTCCATAATTAACTTTAGTCTGTGAAGAAGATTCCCATTTACATGAACAAATTGTAATCTATTAGACAAATATGATTCAAACCACCACAGCGCAGTGCCTTTAATACCTATGGCATGCTCTAATCTCTGTAATAAAATTTTATGGTCAACAGTATCAAAAGCAGACTGAGGTCTCAACAGACAAGCACAGAGACGAGTCACTGTAAGAGGCCATAAGAAGATCATTTGTAACCTTCACTAATGCTGTTTCTGTACTATGATGAATTCTAAAACCTGACTGAAACTCTTCAAATAGACCATTCCTCTGCAGATGATCATTAGCTGTTTACCACTACCCTTTCAAGAATTTTGAGAGAAAAGGAAGGTTGGAGATTGGCCTATAATTAGCTAAGATAGCTGGGTCAAGTGATGGCTTTTTAAGTAATGGTTTAATTACTGCCACCTTAACAAGCCTGTTGGTACATAGCCAACTAATAAGATAGATTGATCATATTTAAGATCGAAGCATTACATAATGGTAGGGCTTCCTTGAGCAGCCTGGGTAGGAATGGGGTCTAATAAACATGTTGATGGTTTGGAGGAAGTAACTATGAAAAATAACTCAGACAGAACAATCAGAGAGAAAGAGTCTAACCAAATACCGGCATCACTGAAAGCAGCCAAGATAAACGATACGTCTTTGGGATGGTTATGAGTAATTTTTTCTCTAATAGTTAAAATTTTGTTAGCAAAGAAAGTCATGAAGTCATTACTAGTTAAAGTTAATGGAATACTCAGCTCAATAGAGCTCTGACTCTTTGTCAGCCTGGCTACAGTGCTGAAAAGAAACCTGGGGTTGTTCTTATTTTCTTCAATTAGTGATGAGTAGAAAGATGTCCTAGCTTTACGGAGGGCTTTTTTTTATAGAGCAACAGACTCTTTTTCCAGGCTAAGTGAAGATCTTCTAAATTAGTGAGACGCCATTTCCTCTCCAACTTACGGGTTATCTGCCTTAAGCTGCGAGTTTGTGAGTTATACCACGGAGTCAGGCACTTCTGATTTAAAGCTCTCTTTTCAGAGGAGCTACAGCATCCAAAGTTGTCTTCAATGAGGATGTAAACTATTGACGAGATGCTCTATCTCCCTTACAGATTTTAGGTAGCTACTCTGCACTGTGTTGGTATATGGCATTAGAGAACATAAGAAGGAATCATATCCTTAAACCTAGTTACAGCGCTTTCTGAAGACTTCTAGTGTAATGAAACTTATTCCCCACTGCTGGGTAGTCCATCAGAGTAAATGTAAATGTTATTAAGAAATGATCAGACAGAAGGGAGTTTTCAGGGAATACTGTTAAGTCTTCTATTTCCATACCATAGTCAGAACAAGATCTAAGATATGATTAAAGTGGTGGGTGGGACTCATTACTTTTTGAGCAAAGCCAATAGAGTCTAATAATAGATTAAAGCATGTTGAGGCTGTCATTCTCAGCATCTGTGTGGATGTTAAAATCGCCCACTAGTATCTTATCTGAGCTAAGCACTAAGTCAGACAAAAGTCTGAAAATTCACAGAGAAACTCACAGCAACGACCAGGTGGACGATAGATAATAACAAATAAAACTGGTTTTTGGGACTTCCAATTGGATGGACAAGACTAAGAGACAAGCTTCAAATGAATTAAAGCTCTGTCTGGGTTTTTGATTAATTAATAAGCTGAATGGAAGATTGCTGCTAATCCTCCTCCTCGGCCCGTGCTACGAGCATTCTGAACAGTTAGTGTGACTCGGGGTGTTGACTCATTTAAACTAACATATTCATCCTGCTGTAACCAGGTTCTGTTAAGGCAGAATAAATCAATAGTGTGATCAATTATTATATCATTTACAAACAGGGACTTAGAAGAGAGAGACCTAATGTTTAATAGACCACATTTAACTGTTTTAGTCTGTGGTGCAGTTGAAGGTGCTATATTATTTTTTTCTTTTTTGAATTTTTATGCTTAAGTAGATTTTTGCTGGTTGTTGGTGGTCTGGGAGCAGGCACCGTCTCTACGGGGATGGGGTAATGAGGGGATGGCAAGGGGAGAGAAGCTGCAGAGAGGTGTGTAAGACTACAACTCTGCTTCCTGGTCCCAACCCTGGATAGTCATGGTTTGGAGGATTTAAGAAAATTGGCCAGATTTCTAGAAATGAGAGCTGCTCCATCCAAAGTGGGATGGATGCCGTCTCTCCTAACAAGACCAGGTTTTCCCCAGAACTTTCGCCAAGTATCTATGAAGCCCACCTCATTTTTTGGACACCACTCAGACAGGCCAGCAATTCAAGGAGAACAGGCGGCTAAACATGTCACTCCCGGTCCGATTGGGGAGGGCCCAGAGAAAACTACAAGAGTCTGACATTGTTTTTGCAAAGTTACACACCGATTTAATGTTAATTTAGTGACCTCCGATTGGCGTACCGGGTGTCATTACTGCCGACGTGAATTACAATCTTACCAAATTTACGCTTAGCCTTAGCCAGCAGTTTCAAATTTCCTTCAATGTCGCCTGCTCTGGCCCCGGAAGACAATTGACTATGGTTGCTGGTGTCGCTAACTTCACATTTCTCAAAATAGAGTCGCCAATAACCAGAGTTTGATCCTCGGCGGGTGTGTCGTCGAGTGGGGAAAAACGGTTAGAAATGTGAACGGGTTGGCGGTGTACACGGGGCTTCTGTTTAGAACTACGCTTCCTCCTCACAGTCACCCAGTCAGCCTGCTTGGGATCTGCCAGGGGGGAACTAACGGCGGCTAAGCTACTTTGGTCCGCACCGACTACAGGGGCCTGGCTAGCTGTAGATTTTTCCACGGTGCGGAGCCGAGTCTCCAATTCGCCCAGCCTGGCCTCCAAAGCTACGAATAAGCTACACTTATTACAAGTACCATTACTGCTAAAGGAGGCCGAGGAATAACTAAACATTTCACACCCAGAGCAGAAAAGTGTGGGAGAGACAGGAGAAGCCGCCATGCTAAATCGGCTAAGAGCTATTAGCTACGCTAACCTAGCGGATTCCTAAAAACACGCAAAGTGAATAATTTAGAGGTGATTCAGCAGAAGGAGTGCTTTAGTTAAGGCACGTAAAGATTACACTGGGAAACAAATCGTAATCTAGATAACTAGATCAATCTAACTGCGCAGATTAAACAGCTAACAGATACAGAAAAACACCGCTGTGCTCCGGAACAGGAAGTGATACAATACCGCAGTGAGAGCCAACCACCCAGTAGAGGCAAGCAAGAGCAAGTCCACTGAATAGTAGTCAGTGAGTTCGTAAATTTTGTGGAAGTGCGGGCTTCAGGCATGAGAGGGCGCTGCCGCCTCAGGAACAAGCCGTGATGACAGCTGTCACCCATCATCCGTGACAGCTGTCACTAATCAACCAACCCACATCTGGAATAAAAGCAGGAAGACACCTCCACCACACTGCCGAGATATCATCTTCATCTAGAGGTAATATCCTCAGCCTTTGTGGTAATACAGAAAATCTGTTTATTGTGAGTGTTTGCAGGAGTACCGGTCCTTTTGTGGAGGCTGTGCAATACTGCACTTTTTCCTCTGAGGACGCGCTGCAAGTATTGAGTGAGAGGTGGAGGTGGAATTCCCACCAGGATTGTTGCTGGGTGTTCACACACCCACACTTGACTGTCTTTGCTTTCTGCCAGCAGTACCAGATCCGACACGCTGAGACGGTGGCCACCTGGGGACTTCGGGACTTGGCGGCTCCAGTATTCCTCGGGTTCGGTGGTAGTGGAAATCGTGTGGTTCCGGTTTGTTTCCAGACGGGCGTCTCTTATCGTCGAGCCTGCCCACACGACACCTTTATTGATTGACTTTTGCACAATCTGAAATCTGCTGTGTTTGGTTGTGTCATTCACATCAGTAAAGTGTTATAATTTGACTCCTTCCATTGTCCGTTCATTTACGCCCCCTGTTGTGGGTCCGTGTCACTACACTTTCCCAACAGTAATAAGACAAATGGTTAAAGTGGACAAATTTTCTATTGAAGTGTGTTTTGGACATGACAAACATGTAAATAAACGATAAACAGGGAGGATTATGTCAAGGATTTTATATAGTTCATGCTTATAATATCATTTATTTTATATAGTTCATGCTTATATTATCATTTATTTCCTTTTTATGACTACGTGTACTTTTCCTCTTTGTGAGGAGGTTTTAAAAAGAAAGACTTGTCTGCATTTTTCATGACTGAGCAAAGTATTTTTCATTTTACTTAAGTGCCTCATCCTGCTTTGGACGAGCCACAAGGCTCATGTCGCAGGAATAGAAGGTTCCAGCCGTCACCTTGCCTTGATATCTCCCTCTTGCAGACATGACTCATGTGTAACCTCTCCCTGACTGTCCTTGTTTGTTTTTTCTCATGTTGATGAACTAAATAAAAAGCCGAGCCAGAGGGGGGGATTTTAGGAGAGCTTTGGAGCTGAGCACTTACAAGCTGCTACTGCTCGCTTCTTATTCTCCTTCTCTGCGCAGAGTAAAAAATATATATATTTGTCTCTCTCTGACTGGTTTCTTTACAGTGTGTGTGCCTCTCATTTCTTTAAAAACAGGGTGCAAACCCAACACTAATAAATTTGCCCAAAGGGATTTTAATTCTTACTGGCCTGTACGGACCAGTGAAATATGAACTTCACTGGCCCATGGTGGCCCGGAACGTGTAAAAAAGGCCACCGGGCCATCGGACCAGTGCTATTATTGAGCCCAGGGTGCATACAGAGCAAAAAGAGGTGAATAAAAAAAACACTGGGTGCATCATGGGAACCCCCCAGCAGTCTAAGTCTATAGCAGCATAACTAAGGGATGGTTCAGGGTCACCTGATCCAGCCCTAACTATAAGCTTATTCAAAAAGGAAAGTTTTAAGCCTAATCGTAAAAGTAGAGAGGGTGTCTATCTCCCTGATCCGAATTGGGAGCTGGTTCCAGAGGAGAGGAGCCTGAAAGCTGAAGGCTATGCCTCCCATTCTACTCTTAAAAACCTTAGGAACTACAAGTAAGCCTGCAGTCTGAGAGTGCTCTATTGGGGTGATATGGTACTATGAGGTCCCTAAGATAAGATGGGACCTGATTATTCAAAACCTTATAAGTAAGAAGAAGAATTTTAAATTCTATTCTGGAATTAACAGGGAGCCAATGAAGAGAGGCCAATATGGGTGAAATATGCTCTCTCCTTCTAGTCCCTGTTAGTACTCTAGCTGCAGCATTTTGAATTAACTGAAGGCTTTTCAGGGAACTTTTAGGACAACCTGATAATAATGAATTACAATAGTCCAGCCTAGAGGAAATAAATGCATGAATTAGTTTTTCAGCATCACTCTGAGACAAGACCTTTCTAATTTTAGAGATATTGTGCAAATGCAAAAAAGCAGTCCTACATATTTGCTTAATATGCGCATTGAAGGACATATCCTGATCAAAAATGACTCCAAGATTTCTCACAGTATTACTGGAGGTCAGGGTAATGCCATCCAGAGTAAGGATCTGGTTAGACACCATGTTTCTAAGATTTGTGGGGCCAAGTACAATAACTTCAGTTGTATCTGAGTTTAAAAGCAGGAAATTAGAGGTCATCCAAGTCTTTATGTCTGTAAGACAATCCTGCAGTTTAGCTAATTGGTGTGTGTGTCCTCTGGCTTCATGGATAGATAAAGCTGGGTATCATCTGCGTAACAATGAAAATTTAAGCAATGCTGTCTAATAACACTGCCTAAGGGAAGCATGTATAAAGTGAATAAAATTGGTCCTAGCACAGAACCTTGTGGAACTCCATAATTAACCTTAGTCTGTGAAGAAGACTCCCCATTTACATGAACAAATTGTAATCTATTAGATAAATATGATTCAAACCACTGCAGCACAGTGCCTTTAATACCTATGGCATGCTCTAATCTCTGTAATAAAATTTTATGGTCAACAGTATCAAAAGCTGCACTGAGGTCTAACAGGACAAGCACAGAGATGAGTCCACTGTCTGAGGCCAAAAGAAGATCATTTGTAACCTTCACTAATGCTGTTCCTGTACTATGATGAATTCTGAAACCTGACTGAAACTCTTCAAATAGACCATTCCTCTGCAGATGATCAGTTAGCTGTTTTACAACTACCCTTTCAAGAATTTTTGAGTGAAAAGGAAGGTTGGAGATTGGCCTATAATTAGCTAAGATAGCTGGGTCAAGTGATGGCTTTTTAAGTAATGGTTTAATTACTGCCACCTTAAAAGCCTGTGGTACATAGCCAACTAATAAAGATAGATTGATCATATTTAAGATCGAAGCATTAACTAATGGTAGGGTTTCTTGAGCAGCCTGGTAGGAATGGGGTCTAACAGACATGTTGATGGTTTGGAGGAAGTAACTAATGAAAATACCTCAGACAGAACAATCGGAGAGAAAGAGTCTAACCAAATACCAGCATTAATGAAGGCAGCCGAACATAAAGATATATCTTTGGGATGGTTATGAGTAATTTTTTCTCTAATAGTTAAAATTTTATTTGCAAAGAAAGTCATGAAGTCATTACTAGTTAAAGTTAAAGGAATACTCTGCTTAATAGAGCTCTGACTCTGTCAGCCTGTTTACAGTGCTGAAAAGAAACCTGGGGTTGTTCTTATGTTCTTCAATTAGTGATTAACAGTAAGATGTCCTAGCTTTATGGAGGGCTTTTTTATAGAACAACAGACTCTTTTTCCAGGCTAAGTGAAGATCTTCTAAATTAGTGAGACGCAATTTCCTCTCCAGCTTACGGGTTATCTGCTTTAAGCTGCGAGTTTGTGAGTTATACCACGGAGTCAGGCACTTCTGATTTAAGGCTCTCTTTTTCAGAGGAGCTACAGCATCCAAAGTTGTGCTCAATGAGGATGTAAAACTATTGACGAGATAATCTATCTCACTCACAGAGTTTAGGTAGCTACTCTGCACTGTTGGTATATGGCATTGGAGAACATAAAGAAGGAATCATATCCTTAAACCTAGTTACAGCGCTTTCCGAAAGACTTCCACTGCTGGGTAGTCCATCAGAGTAAATGTAAATGTTATTAAGAAATGATCCGCAGAATTTAGAGCTTGTGTATTCTGCACATATTGAGAGTATTTTAACATTTCATCTTTGTGTTTGGTTTGGTCACTTGAGTTGTAAATGTAAGGACAAATTAAATAGAATTGTAAAAATAGCGGGGAAAATTGTGGGAAAAGATAGATATAGATATGATTAAAGCGGTGGGTGGACTCATTTACATTTTGAGCAAAGCCAATTGAGTCTAATAATAGATTAAATGCAGTGTTGAGGCTGTCATTCTCAGCATCTGTGTGGATGTTAAAATTGCCCACTATAATTATCTTATCTGAGCTAAGCACTAAGTCAGACAAAAGTTCTGAAAATTCACAGAGAAACTCACAGTAACGACCAGGAGGACGATAGATAACAACAAATAAAACTGTTTTTTGGGACTTCCAATTTGGATGGACAAGACTAAGAGTCAAGCTTTCAAATGAATTAAAGCTCTGTCTGGGTTTTTGATTAATTAATAAGCTGGAATGGAAGATTGCTGCTAATCCTCCGCCTCGGCCCGTGCTACGAGCATTCTGGCAATTAGTGTGACTCGGGGGTGTTGACTCATTTAAACTAACATATTCATCCTGCTGTAACCAGGTTTCTGTAAGGCAGAATAAATCAATATGTTGATCAATTATTATATCAGGGACTTAGAAGAGAGAGATCTAATGTTTAATAGACCACATTTAACTGTTTTAGTCTGTGGTGCAGTTGAAGGTGCTATATTATTTTTTCTTTTTGAATTTTTATGCTTAAATTGATTTTTGCTGGTTATTGGTGGTCTGGGAGCAGGCACCGTCTCTACGGGGATGGGGTAATGAGGGGATGGCAGGGGGAGAGAAGCTGCAGAGAGGTGTGTAAGACTACAACTTTGCTTCCTGGTCCCAACCCTGGATAGTCACGATTTGGAGGGTTTAATAAAATTGGCCAGATTTCTAGAAATGAGAGCTGCTCCATCCAAAGTGGGATGGATGGAACCTATTAAAGCTTAATGAATCCAAGATGGAGATTATCCTGTTTGGGGGGAGCACTTCCACAGCCTGTTCTGCTGATGTCCTGGGTCTCCTGGGTTCCAACATTCACTCCTGTGTGAGGAACCTTGGGGTGATTTTTGACAGCCGTCTTAAATTTGATAAGCAGATCAGCGCTGTTGTTAGAACAAGTTTCTTCCAACTCCATCTCCTAGCCAAGTCCAAGCCATATTTCTCTAGGATTGACCTTGAGAAGGTTATCCACGACTTTGTCACAAGTAGACTAGATTATTCTAACTGTCTGTACGTTGGCTTGGATCAGACCTCTCTAAACAACCTTCAGCTTATTCAGAACACTGCTGCTCATCTTCTTTTGAGAAATAAAAAGTCAGATCACATTACGCCAGTCTTGGCTACTCTTCACTGGCTTCTGGTCCATTACGGACTTTAGACTTCTTTCAATTGTCTTTAAAGCCCTCAATGGCCTGGCCCAGTGTATCTTTCAGAGCTTCTTTTTCCTTACACCTCAACTGACTAGGGCTGCCACGACTAGTTGACTAGTCACAACTACATCGACGATTGAAACAGTCGACAAATAATTTAGTAGTTGACCAGTCGTTTATTTTATTTAAGTCTTTGTTTTTCTCTGAATTCATAGTTTTAGGCAGCCGTCCTGCCGTCATTTGGACATTCAAATTTTGAAAAAGACGGCTGATTAAAACAGCAGCTGTGTTGTTCAAAGCCAACTAAAATGCGCAGTTTACAGAAGGAGCTGTCTGTGTGTGTGTGGAGTCAACTATCTGCAGACTGCGAGGGAGGGAGGGAGATTCCTGAACGGAGACATGAGACATTACATTCTACTGAGAACCATCAGTGCACGTGAGTCAGCAAGCACGGAGCAGAGAGAGAGGATTTTAACCAGAGTGAACATGTTAAAAAACCAAACCAAACCATGGAGCTGCCTTTACTTCTCTCTCCACTTTCTCTACCCATGCGGGTCTGATGGTACCGTCCTGTTCACACCACATGCACGTCGTACACATATAATTTACAACATCATGAGATGAAATAAACGGTCAAATATCCTTAAAAAATACTTTTAAAAAATGAGAATATATAAATGAACTGAGCAAAAATTACGCATACACAGGTTCAAAAAACCCTACTGTGGAGAAGCTGTGCAGTGATGTTCCGAGAAACAGATCACAAAAAGCAGAACGTTAACAGCTGTTATTTTCCAAAGGTATGTATTTGTTCAATCTTGAGCTTAATGTCGTGTTCAAGCACAAAACGTGACTGATGAGGAGAAAAAAGGATGACTTTATCACACTAAAATGAACTGGAGTCAGAATAAAAATACAAGCTGCTGATTTTTGTTATTTTTCAAAGTTATTATAAGCTGCAGCTATATGTTTTATTAGTTTCAAAGTGAGTTACCGCTTATTTTATTCTGATTTATTTATACAAAAATATGGGGAGTCAAATCAGCCTGCATTGTTCTGTTCAGTTTATATCAAAGTTTTCCTGCACATGTCTGTGTATTTTTCCTTCTTTATAAGAGTTTGGTGTTTGCATTTGCTCCACAAAGTTTTAAAACACAATAAAATGTTCACACTTTTCTTTATAGCAGTTCTGTAATTTCAGAAATGCAACAGAAACAACCACAAATCAGAAAAAGTTGGGACTATATGTAAAATGAAGATAAAAATAAAAATGTTGCACTATTCCCAGTTCCTCCAGCCACAGAAGCCAAAAGTTCTTCCAGAGTTGTGTCTTGGTGGCTTCCCTCACTTGTCTCCTTCCAGCATGGACATTTAGTTTTTGAGAACTGCCTACCTGACACAGATTTACTATAAAGTACCACACTGTTTGTATTTCTGAATGACTCATGTAAATGAAGTCGAACAAATAGTCACTGATTTGGAAATGTTCATGGTATGAGATAAGAAAAGCTAAACTAAAGTATAAGGATAAAGTGGAACAGAAGTACAGTAGTGGTGATCTACGGGCAGCTTGGAGGGGAATAAAATCCATGTCCACAGCCATATCAAAATAGTCATTTGTGGCAGTCCTACTTCTGACAAACTGGTGTTGGAGGTGCCTAAAACCAGATTAAAGATGAGAGGTGACAGAGCCTTTGCTGCGGCCAACCCCAGGCTCTGGAATAATCTCCCCTTTAATATTAGACAATTCCTGTCCCCAGAGACTTTTAAGAGCCAAGTTCTATAAGAGTCAGGCAGACTGTGATAGTGACCAACTCAGATTTTGCTCAAACTTTGGTAACTGGATGCACCCTCCACCAAACGAGCATACACCAAAATTTTGACCAAATTCCCTACGATGACCTTGCCAGGGGTCATCAAAGTTCACACCCAGTATGGCCTAAAACTGAAATTTAGTGAACAGGGAAGTTTTAGACAGCTCTTACTTGAAATGCATTCAATCCCCCAAAGTACTTTTGTGATCTAAGTATTATAGGAGGACAGTTCTTCAAAATAATCACTAATTTGGGTTGGGGGGTTGAACGCATTGACTATAGGGGACGCTTCAAGTTGCCGAATTTTTTTTTTTTTTTTTTGCCAGCTTGCACTCAGCCGAGACAGACGCACTTTTCTCTTCTCCCTCCCTCCTTATCTTTCCTGCTTCTGTGGCATGTTGTCTGTGAGGCTGCAACTTTGCTCTTCCGGAAAACGACAAAAATGGATCTGTTAAAGTGGTCTCTGAACGCAATTGACACTATTTTTTCCACAAGACATTCGGGGGCGGAGGACCGACCTGTCCTGCCGGGACGCATGTGATGGGTTACGTGATGGACTCGTGGAGGAGATGGCAGGTCATGTGCCTTTACATGCTTTCTGTGGAGGACGTCGAAGATGTGTATATATTTGGCTTGGTGGTGACTGGCTTTCTGCTGTGTGGAGCGGGCATGGCGCTGGTTTACCGGAAAATCAAGAAAGTGGAGGCAGCTTTGATTGGGCCGTCCAGACTGCCCTACATGATTGATTCGATTGGGAAGGCAGTGGCTGCGCAGTCGGCGGGTGTTAACCGTACGCTGGAAAACATCTCGGGCAGGATTGCAGCTCTGGAAACCCGCTTTGACCGTCTGTAAAGACCACATTCTACATTCAGATGCATTGAGAGCCACTCTGTTCTCAGAACTGTGGAATATTTCAGGCGTCTGCTAATCTGGATATTCATTTGGCCTCCCCAAACACAGCTGCACTCCAAGGCCGCTGTGATAAAAAACCTCAAGAAGATCAACACTTAAGCCTCGCTCCCTGGCCATCCCCCTCCCCTCAGGGCTGAGCCCCTCCCCCTCCAGGATTGTTGGACA
The DNA here is from genome assembly GCF_902500255.1 of Thalassophryne amazonica. Taxonomy (NCBI): domain Eukaryota; kingdom Metazoa; phylum Chordata; class Actinopteri; order Batrachoidiformes; family Batrachoididae; genus Thalassophryne; species Thalassophryne amazonica. The sequence continues at coordinate 3,488,919 of NC_047110.1, forward strand.
AGGCCGTTGACGGCGCCTAATAGGCTGCCTCCGGAGTGTTCTGATAAACTGGACCTTCAAATCTCGGTTGTCGTCCTGCGTCTTTGTTTGTCTGTGTGATTATTGTTTTTCTGTGCTGATGGGTTTTTTTTTTCCTCATTGCTGCTGTGTAATGCAGCGGCTATGAGGGTTTTTTCTCCTTTTTCCCTCGTGTGTGCTTTTTTTATATGTGTTTATGTACTGGGCCGGCCTATGTGTGTTGTGTGTTGTTTGTTATGGGTCGGTCTTGGTTTGCTCAGCCCTGCTGTTGACCAAGGCAGCGATGTACATCTGGAGCTGGTCCCTGGGCGCCTAATGGCGACTTCTGCTCCTACTGGCAATTAGGATGGGTTAAATGCAGTAGACATATTTCATTGTGCAGGGAACATGTTCTTTTGTGCAGATGACAATAAAATTCTTTTGAATCCTTGAATCCTTTGAAATACTCATATTTGTGAAGGCTATTACTCAATACACGTTTAATCCCCCAGCAAGATTTTTACTGTACAGTGGTCCCTCGCTATAACGCGGTTCACCTTTCGCGGCCTCGCAGTTTCGCGTATTTTTTTTTAGTGCAATTTTGCATGCTTTTTTTTTTAACAGCACATTGTGTTCTGCGTCCTTATCAGGTGGGCCGGTCGCGGCACCGGTCAGCATCACCGCGATTGCTCTCACTGCCTCCGATGCACTTACTGAGTCTGCGGGCTCGGTAAACGCAGCAGTGAGCCACTCACACCGCTCTCCTGTCTGCTGAGCGGAGCTGCGCCAAATCTGGCGTATAAAGTGTGTAGTGAGGGGTTTTACAGCCTTAAAACATCTATAATAATTGCAAAAAATATCACTGACTACTTCGCAGATTTCACTTATCGCAGGTTATTTTTAGAACGTAACTGCTGCGATAAATGAGGGACCAATGTATTAGAAAGGGCAAGACTTACCCTCTTTAAAACAACAAAAAAATCAGTGGGGGATTGTACACGTTGGCCACCAGGTGGTGCCAATGTGGTCAAATTTGTGTTTTTCATACAACCTTGGCACCCCCTGGTGGTGCAGCTACATCCAGAGATGGGTGTGGGTGTTTTCTTCTGCAGGTCTCCCGTCCTGGACACCAGCATGGACTCCCAAAATTTCCTGGAAATTTGTCTAGTGTGTCTGTGGCATGGCCAAAGCAGAGGGTCTGGTCTGCTTGAGGTTTCTTCCTCAAATCATCAGAGGGAGTTTTTTTCTTACCACTGTTGTCTGTGTTCTTGCTCTGGGGGTTGGTGCAATGCGCCTTGAGGTACCATTGTTGTGATTTGGTGCTAGCTAAATGAAATCTTGGGACGATCTACCTGCAGTTATTAGGCAGTCTGACACGGTGGAGACTTTTAAATCAAGGCTGAAGACCCACTTTTTTAGACTGTCTTATCATTAATCTAATTTGTTTTAATGTTTGCATTATAATTTCTTTTATTCTACTGTGTTTTATCTTTTTTATTGTGCTTTTCTTGATTTTAATTTTGATTTTAAATTACTTTTTTTATGTTATGAATTGTGTGACGCGCCTCGTGAATTGGCGCAAAATAAATTAATAAATTGAATAAACTGAAATTAAAGTGATTATTGTTTTTTTCTGTGAGTAGTGAGTTCATGGTGGTTTTTTTGGAAAATGAGTGAGGAAAACATCGTTTGTGTTCCACGGCCTGAGGATGACGTCCAGGAGGAGTCTGGATCGAGTGGGGAGGTATCTGGCGCAGCTCTGGCTGAGGTCCAGAACCCGTGGCCTCAACTGGAGGATTTCTTTGTCTTCCAGTCAGTGGACAAGAGGAACGCTAACGTCCTTTTTTTCCAGTGTCTCCTGTGTCAGCCAAAGAAGACAACAATTAGGGGACACACAACCAGCCTGTTTAATTTAAAGTCCCATGTGAAGGAGAACCACCCAGGCCATGCAATCCAATTCGAGGAAAGGATCAAGGCCGGCTCTTCAGGTGGGAACCAGAGGTGTTCATCATCAGCTAGCAGCAGCAGCCAGTCTTCATTGGCTCAGCCACCCACAAAAAAAGGTCAGCTATCCCAGCCTACTATTTGGGGGGCCGTTGCTCAGTCGGCTGCTGGCGCTGCTGTCCGCCAGTCTGTGGTGGACTCAAGAGATCGTGGACCTCTTCGTATGCAACATGCTGCCGCTGTATGTTGTGGAGTCCCCCACGTTCATCAGTTTGGTCAAGACCTTGAACCCCAGCAAAACATCAATGTCCCATCGCACCCTGGGGAGAAGATTATGTTAAATCCAAAATCTCAAAATCCACTGCAATTCTGTACAAAGCGAGATGTGCACTATTACATATTTTTCTTATGATGATGAGAAATTTAAGTTCATTATTATCTTCAAATGTTTGTGTTTTACTTGTTCTTCTGCTTTTTGCTTCTGTTGTGAGGAGTAAAATGCGAAATGGGGACAGAAAAGTGAAAATCACAAAATGGGGTAAAATGTAATGAAATGGAGCAGACTGAGTCCAAATAAGCACTTTTTTCCAATTGTTTGCCTTTGTTTTGCCAGCCTGCTATAAACTGGGCCAGATACTGGCCTCTCTCTCTCCTAGCCTGTGATTGGTTGGTGGTCGAGACGCTGACATCAGTGTTGGTCAGTCTCACTTTGGGCAAGTTTGGGGATGTGGTGCGAGCGCTGCTCTCCTATTGGTCATTTGGAAGTGTGAACACTCACTCCAAAATGGTGGCTACTGGCCAGTATCCGGCCCGATTCACGGCCGGTTGTCGGTTCAATGTATTCGAGGCAGGTGCGCCATCTGGTGTTCAAAAGATAAAGCTTCAGCCACTGGGTCAGTCTGCTCCATTTCGTCATCAGCCCCCTTTTGCTCCATTGGGTATTATTTTAGTATCGCTGGTAAAATTGACTTAGGTAAAATGGGTAGTACAAGTGTGTATAAGCTTTTGCTGCCCATTCGGTTAATAAGGTCAACTGAGAAATCAGTTTTGTGTATTAATTTATTATATATTTTTTAATATTATCATCATGTTTTCCTAATCTTCCTTTTTATCCAAATTTTCCCCATTTAGAAATGCAATTTCATTACACTTAGGTTGATTTGCACACTTAATTTGCATAGGAAAGGTACTACAATAATAATCCCAAAATAATTTTGTATGATTGTTTTAACATTATTGCTATTTCTTATTTCAATTATTAAAAATACCACTGCGGACTGTTGGTCAGCCCACAACAGGTCCTACCTGGGGATGACTGCACACTGGCTGGACCCCAAGACCTGCACCAGACAGCACGCGGTCCTGGCCTGCTCTCGGCTCAAAAGGCATCACACCATTGATGTTCTCGCCGAGGCCATGGTGGACACCCACTCTAAGTTCCACCTGCAGGAAAAAGTGACCAGGACCACGACAGACAATGGCAGCAACTTTGTAAAGGCATTTGTTCAGTTTGGCACAGAACCTGAACTCTTGCCAGACATTCCTGAGCCTGCTGCCGATTCGGACATGGAGGACATTGAGGATCAAATCAAATCAAATCAATTTCATTTATATAGCGCCAAATCACAACAAACAGTTGCCCCAAGGCGCTTCATATTGCAAGGCAAAGCCATACAATAATCACAGAAAAACCCCAACGGTCAAAACGACCCCCTGTGAGCAAGCACTTGGCGACAGTGGGAAGGAAAAACTCCCTTTTAACAGGAAGAAACCTCCAGCAGAACCAGGCTCAGGGAGGGGCAGTCTTCTGCTGGGACTGGTTGGGGCTGAGGGAGAGAACCAGGAAAAAGACATGCTGTGGAGGGGAGCAGAGATCAATCACTAATGATTAAATGCAGAGTGGTGCATACAGAGCAAAAAGAGAAAGAAACACTCAGTGCATCATGGGAACCCCCCAGCAGTCTAAGTCTATAGCAGCATAACTAAGGGATGGTGATCCCGAGGCTGGAACCATGGATGAGGTGGAGTACATCTCTGTTGAGGCTGCCCCTGAGGAGTCCAGTGGCCTGGACCACAACCTTCCAGTCCACATGAGGTGTGCAGCCTACACCTTCAACTTGGTAGCCAGCGTGGATGCTGACAAGGTGCTTGCCTGTGTGCAATTTAAGTCTCCCTACAGGAAGGCTTGTCCAAGGCACAGGCGCTGTGGAACCAGCAGTGCCGTAGCACCGTGTCAGCAGACACCATTCTGGATGAGTTGAAGAGGAGGTTGGTAGTTCCCAATAGTACCAGATGGAACTCCACCTATGACTCAGTTGTTGTCCTCAATGACCTGCTGCATCATAAAAGGGGAGATGTCCACCGGGTGATGACGCAGCTGAAGCTACAGAGCTTCACTGATTCCGAGGTCAGCTTCCTGAAAGAGTATACCCAGATAATGTCCAATGTTGCCAGGGCCTTGGACAAAATTCAGGGAAAGGATCAAGCCTATCTTGGGAGCCTTCTGCCAACTGTTGCAGCTACCATGATGAAGCTGAAGGAGGCCAAGTCCACAGGCCTCCTATACTGCAGTCCTTTGGTAGATGCAAAACTGGCAGGCATCACAAAAAGGTTTGGGCTCCTCCTAGAAGATCAGGAGTGCCAGCTGGCAGCTGCCCTCCACCCTAGGTTTTGTCTGTTCTGGCTGGAGAAACATAACCATAGCCAGGTCAGCAGGGTCAAGAAGGCCGTGGAGACCGCCGTGGAGACATCCCTGAGGCAGACCGTGGTGGAGGGCAGCAGCAGCACCAGTAATGAAGAGGAAGGGGCAGATGACCTTTTTCAGAAGCATCACTCAGCCCCAGGAGTGCACAAGCCACAGGTCACTGTAGTCCAAGGCACAGAACTTGGTTGAGACCTGGCTGGAGACCAGTTCGAAGGACGTCCTGACTAATGCTGCCTTCTTGGGTGAGCAGATGCTGGTGGACCTGTTCATCAAGTACAACACAGCCATCCCATCCAGTGCTGCAGATGAGCACCTATTTTCAATAGGTAAGGACATTCTGAGGGCCAAGAGAGCCACCCTCTCACATGCCAATTTTGAGAGGTTGGTGTTCATGAAGGGAAAGAAGCATCACCTCGAGGAGATGGAGAAGCAGCAATAAATGTATAATAGATGTGTACTGCATTTCATACTATTTATTATTCTTTTGATACTTTGTTAACCCCCAAAATGTGAATCAGCTGCAAATTCTGACTTATCTGCAAACCATTAATTGGAAAACATGATTATTGAAATATCTCCCTAAATGTGAACGCAGGTCTCACAAAACGTGAATATCATTCATAATATAGATATTTTTCAGTTTAAGCAGTTTATGGATTTCAGTTTACGCATCAATTACTGCAAGAAATCTTGATCACAAACCCTATCATCCAAAAATTATTTCTTTTTTGTATTTTTTTTGGGGGGGGGGGGGGGGGGGGGTTGAGTTCACTACAGTCAGTGAGGCGGGGGGGGGGGGGGGGGTGAGCCCAGGGCGGGTCTCGCGTCTGGTGACAAGCCTGACCCGCTCTGGCGACAGCAGCAGGTGAGGAGTTTAACTGGGACGGTCCACCTGTCAAACGGTAATATAGGTGTTTGTTTAGGGAGATATTTTCAGTATTCATATTTTACAGTTAAAGGTTTGTGGATAATTCACTATTTGCAGCTGATTCATGTTTTGTGGTTAACAACTTTCTTATTTGTTTAATATTTATTTTGGATGACAAAGAACTTCATTGAGGATATATTTGTTTAATAAACAGTATGTTGTACTCCTTAATTTCATTTGTTTGTGTAATTAATTTATGTGCATGTTGATCATCATCTGATCTTGGTATGCTGCACCTTTCTGGAAAGCTCAGTGTCTACAACATATTAAAATTTCAGCTTTCTAGGTCTGTTTTTCAGGGTTTTAGAGGGAAAAAATTAAGCTAAATTCACTATGTTGGAACTTGCACGTCACCCGGACAGCCTGAGGTCTTACTGAGCAGCGCCGGCTGGTGTGACAACGATAAGCCAGCAGGCTTCAGTGCGCACTTAAAGAAAAAAAAAAAGATCACTTCCAGTTCACAGGTCAAAGCACAAGCGCTGTAAGACTGCTGCTGTTGCAACACTCGGTGGAGAACAAGCTGAAAGAAGTTACACTGTGGACAAAAACGCTATGGAAGCAGCTCAAAAGTCTATTTTTGAATGTAATATGAGCCATAGCTCCACAAACGCTTTCATATAAACTGACTTCTAATACTGTGATTTACTGCTTTTGATGAAGATAATGACAGTGTTTTGGGTTTTATTTATTTTTTGTGTTTGTGACTTAACCTTTACCCAGCAGCAGAGCCGACAGTGCTGAGATTCAAAAGTATGAAGCTATCAGTCCAATGTGGCCGCGCGGCGTGTGCCCCCTAGTCAATACTAAAAGTTATCGGTTATCTGTAGCTTCCGATAATTTTTTTTTATATCTGTTTATTGGTTTAGCTTTATAAAAGATAACTTTTCAGTTAGCTGGTTATCTGTTATCGAAGCTAAGTTTTCGGTGAGCTGTGCCCACCACTGCACAAGAGCTACGATGCTAATGTCCCGGTTACAAGCACGCCTGAAAAGTCGGCGAGCAGCACAGCAGTCTATTAATATAAAGAGTGATGAGTTTGGTGAAAAAGGCTGCGTGCTCTGTTGGGGCCAGGAGCATTTATTCTGTGTGCAGCAGCAGCAGACACACCAGAACACACACATTTCAGCAGAGGTAAATTTCTGGAACGGTTTTCTTTATTGTTGCCCGAAATTAAAGAATTTCTGAAATGTTCAAACCATGCTGAATATGCACAGCTTTTGGATTTGAAGCAAGTTTAAAAGCAAGTTGCACCTGCTATCGAGCAGGTTCCAACAGTTTGTTTGACCTGCAGAACTTTCCACACAAGACAAAGAACTTCATCAAGAGACAGACTGGGCGGAGCCTGAGAGTGCACATTATGACGATCACGTGCAGAGCATTTTGTCAGAATCTGGCAGGTGCTTTACTGACTTTGCATCCATTGAGCCTGTTGTCAGTTTTCTGTTTTCCATTTTGGGCAAACTATAGATGTGCACTGTATGACGTCCGAAGTGGATGTCATAACGGACGTCCAAAGTGGACTCTTCAACCTGGATAGCTGTGCTGTTGAGAATGAAAAATGACACAAAGATGCTTCCCTACTGAAGTTAAATAGAGAAGAACTTTCTTTCATCAAACAGTTCAATCTATGCTTGAATCTCTGATGTGCCTTCTGGCAAACTGTAGTTGAACTTTCAAGTGTTTAAGAAAATCCTCCTCTACACCACTTCATTAAAAAGCTACATAACTGGTGATACAAAACTCAAAAAACTTGCAATTGCACAATTTTCTCCACAGAAGCCTGTGACTTCTTCTGGTTGTCTTGGTGGCTTTCCTCAGTCTTCTTCTTGCAGTCAATTGTCAGGGTTCTCACCGGGATTTTTTTCACAACATAGGCGGGAAATTAGCAGGCCATAGCCGTGCTATGAGCCTTGCAGGCACGAGTATTGTAGGGAGTGGTCCAGGGCATTCACCTCACCCCACCCCCACCCCAATAAAAGCTTTAAAAATTATAATCCTTTAAAACAGATTTCCTGCATTTTGAGGGTCACTTTGTGTTGCTAGCTGGACATTAATAACATGTCCTTTAAAAAAGAAAAAAACAAAACCAAAAAGCCCCTATGCTGGTAAATCACAGCACAGCCCCCACCCCCAACTGTGCTGGCAAGAACCCTGACCGTCTATTCACTCAGATTTACCACAGAGTGCATACTGGCTGTATTTCTTCATAGTTCATAGAGTCGAGACATATTCAGTGACTTTGTAATCTTCATGTATCCATCCCCCCGACTTGTCTGAAGAAAACTGGATGCACTTACTTATTCACACCATCTTTTGGCTTTGAGATTTTTTATTCTTTGAATTCATGATGTAGCCATTACTTTCACTGGGAGTTTCAAAGGCAGAATTTTAGATATCTTAATAATACAAAGCCTGAATTTTTTTGTTTTGTTTCTAAAAAATTTCTCACATGTAAAACGTCCAGGGGGCAAACACTTTTTCACACTACTGTAACGATTGCAAATGTGTTGTCCACTGCACAACGTGCACGAGACAATGCAGCTGCAAATAATTCCTCTGTGATTCGAGGAGTGATCAGAGATGGTTTCATCTCTGATTGGTGGTCTGTGGACTCTGACTCGTCAGCTGGGGGACGCCGTCACACACCGTGTCCACGGCCAACACAGTCAGTCAGAGTCTGCACACCACCGCGGACGCTGTCACACACCGTGTCCACGGTGGCGTGCGGACTCTGACTCCGTGAAAAGAAGATGGTTTTGTTTGATGTGGAAGTGGTTTGTGTGTGAACAAGAACGTCATCCATTTGAAGCAGGAACCCAGCTTGTCAGATGACCTCAGGTGTCCCAGCACCTCGGTTTCTCCACCGCCTGACGTGTGTTATGTGCCACAGACAGCTGAACAGACGCTGCCACATCTTCACGGCTCAGGCTTCATGAAGTGTCTTCCAGCTGAAGTGTTAATGACTCAGAGACGCGCAGCTCGTGCTCACCTTCAGCTGGCTTTTAATTAGTGTTACACCACGTGAAGAATAACTGCAGCTAAACTCCTGATAATTGACGATTTTAAAAAGGTTAAATGATGATGGAGGTGTGAAGGCTCACCCCGTGCGCCCAGAAAATATTCACACCACTTCAGTTTTTCCACATTTAGTTATGTTACAGCCTATTCCAAAATGATTCTTCCCTCAAAATTATAATATCCCAAAATGACAACATGAAAAAAGTTTTCTTTTTTAATTTTTGCAAATTTATTAAAAATAAAAAAACAAAGAAATTACACCTTTCAATTTCAATTTATTTTCATTTTATATAGCGCCAAATCACAACAGAGTTGCCTCAAGGTGCTCACACAGGTAAGGTCTAAACCTTACTAATCCCCAGAGCAACAGTGGTAAGGAAAAACTCCATCTGAGGAAGAAACCTCAAGCAGACCAGACTCAAAGAGGTGACCCTCTGCTTGGGCCATGATACAGACATAAATTACAGAACAATTCACAGAACATGACGTACGAATATACAGAATGCTGTTGGCGCACAGGACAGGAGGATCGCCAGCACAAACACAACTCCCATCTCTGATGGAGGCTGCACCTTAAACAGAGAGAAAAAACAGAATCAGGCATCAGAAAGACAAAAATACTGTATAATTTGTCACATTAAACAAGAAAAACAGAAGAAATACTAAGGTGATCGCCGGCCACTAGCCCTAAACTTCACTAAAGACCCAGAATTTAGATAAAGTTGAGGCCGCGGCACGCATCCGTTTACTAATAAATAAACTGAAATGTACTAATTTTAGCATATATGCAAAGGCCCACAGATCTGGAATGCAATTGACGATACAATACAAAACTCAGTATCGTTAAATATATTTAAGAAACTTTTGAAAAATGACTTGTTACTACATTATACTCAGGCTAGACCCTAATAGCAAATAATACAAAACAAGTGTATATAATGTACACAACAATGAAATTCAAATGTATTATAATTAAATGTCTTTGTACCTTGTCTTTTGATGCCTTTGACACGACTGTAAATGTAAGAAAAATTGCTGCCGCAAATAATCTTATGTGTTTGATGATGTACCTTTGTGAATATGACTGCAAAAATAAGTATGAGATTAGTTGATGGGATAAGTGCAATATAATGTCCAGACAATGTGGGGTTGGTTGTATGAATGTGTGTGTGGGAGTGCTTAATGCATCCACAGGGGTCGGGTGTGGTGGGGCGGGCTTTTCTTTTACTGTTGTATTGTAATATATCTTGTGCTCAGCACCCCTTTTATAAGCTAAGGTAGCTTCTTGGGAGATCCTTTTTACAAATTTCAAGAAAGCTTCCTCAAATGCTTACTTCCTGAAATGTCTTTTCTTTGAAATATTTGTAAATAAATAAAATTTGTAATTTGTAATTAAAAGAGTAAAAGCATAAGTATAGGTATTAAAGGCACTGCGCTGCGGTGGTTTGAATCATATTTGTCTAATAGATTACATTTGTTATGTAAATGGGGAATCTTCTTCACAGACTAAAGTTAATTATGGGAGTTCACAAGGTTCTGTGCTAGGACCAATTTATTTCACTTTATACATGCTTCCCTTAGGCAGTATATTAGACGGTATTGCTTAATTTTCATGGTTACGCAGATGATACCCAGCTTTATCTATCCATGAGCCAGAGACACACACCAATTAGCTAAACTGCAGGATTGTCTTACAGACATAAAGACATGGATGACCTCTAATGTCCTGCTTTTAAAGTCGAATAAAACTGAAGTTATTGTACTTGGCCCACAAATCTTAGAAACATGGTGTCTAACCGAATCCTTACTCTGGATGGCATTACCCTGACCTCTAGTAATACTGTGAGAAATCATGGAGTCATTTTGATCAGGATATGTCATTCAAAGCGCATATTAACAAATATGTAGGACTGCTTTTTGCATTTACGCAATATCTCGAAATCAGAAAGGTCTTGTCTCAGAGTGATGCTGAAAAACTATTCATGCATTTATTTCCCTAGCTGGGACTATTGTAATTCATTATTATCAGGTTGTCCTAAAAGTTCCCTAAAAAGCCTTCAGTTAATTCAAAATGCTGCAGCTAGAGTACTGACGGGGACTAGAAGGAGAGAGGATATCTCACCCATATTGGCCTCTCGTACATTGGTTCTGTTAATTCTAGATAGAATTTAAAATTATCTTCCTTACTTATAAGGTTTTGAATAATAAGGTCCCATCTTATCTTAGGGACCTCGTAGTACCATATCACCCCAATAGCGCGCTTCGCTCTCAGACTGCAGGCTTACTTGTAGTTCCTAGGGTTTGTAAGAGTAGATGGGAGGCAGAGCCTTCAGCTTTCAGGCTCCTCTCCTGTGGAACCAGCTCCCAATTCAGATCAGGGAGACAGACACCCTCTCTACTTTTAAGATAGGCTTAAAACTTTCCTTTTTGCTAAGCTTATAGTTAGGGCGGGATCGGTTGACCCTGAACATCCCTTAGTTATGCTGCTATAGACGTAGACTGCTGGGGGGTTCCATGATGCACTGGAGTGTTTCTTTCTCTTTTTGCTCTGTATGCACACTCTGCATTTAATCATTAGTGATCGATCTCTGCTCCCCTCCACAGCATGTCTTTTTCCTGGTTCTCTCCCTCAGCCCCAACCAGTCCCAGCAGAAGACTGCCCCTCCCTGAGCCTGGTTCTGCTGGAGGTTTCTTCCTGTTAAAAGGGAGTTTTCCTTCCCACTGTAGCCAAGTGCTTGCTCACAGGGGGTCGTTTTGACCGTTGGGGTTTTACATAATTATTGTATGGCCTTGCCTTACAATATAAAGCGCCTTGGGGCAACTGTTTGTTGTGATTTGGCGCTATATAAAAAAATTGATTGATTGATTGATAAAACAAAACTGTACCAGTATGCTAGCCATATGAAAGGGAAAATAAGTGCGTAGACTTTTTATTCACCCTAGGGACACAAAGTAGTCCTGCACCCTGAGAAGGCAAAGCCCAGGCTGGTACATAATGCCGCATTCACACCGGACACCATGCAAGCGACGGCGGCGACAGGTTGCCATGTAGTCCCTATGGAAGGACGCGTTGTGGCGCCACAAAAGTTCAAGCCGCGGAATGCAATGCGATGGACGCGAATGAAGCGATTGTGCGTTTATGGAGCGATATCGCGTTGCATTGCGTCGCATCATCCTCTTCCCCAAGCTGAAAAATCTGAACTTTTTCATCTCGTCATGCCGCGATGACCAATAAGGGACTAGATATGTAGTGACATGAGATGTCTGGAGTTTATACTTGATGTGGACATGTCCTGTCCCTGGCAGCCAGCCTGTGAGCAGGACTTATGTCCCTTTTGTCCTTTATTTCACAATTATGACAGAGTTTGAGGGGAGAGCGAGCAGCAGCACCACAGCAGCATTCGGTTTCTTTTTTTTTTTTCACGTGCACACAAACAAATCATCCGTGAAGATAATTTTATTAACTACACAGATGTATAATAAAACAAATGGTGACTAGTTTATAACACAATTATGACTCAAAGGGGTGACCCTCTGCTTGAGCCATTCTCACAACTACAAGGTTTTTAAAAAGTTTAACAAAGGTGAAGAAACAGAAAATCAAAACATCTGCTGCATCAGCTTTAGACATGGCATCTCGCAGTCAGTCCATCATCCCGTTGTCCATAGATGTCAATCCCGTGTGACGCCTTCCGTACCTCAGACAGAGAGAAAAAGAGCAGAATATCATTCTTACAGAAAAAACACACTTAAGACATAATTCACCAGTAGTAAGTCAACAGGAAAGTAGAGAAAATACTAAGGTGATCGCCGGCCACTAGCCCTAAGCTTCAGTAACAGACCCAGAATTTAGATAAAGTTGACGCCGAGACCTGCTCATTTGCTAATAAAATGAATTTAAAAGGATGGGAAGCATAGTACCATGCTATGGCAATATGCTAGCCATACAAGAGTGAGAATAGATGTGTCTTAAATCTGGACTTCTGGAGTCTCTACAGAATCTGACTGATCTATTGATGCAGGGAGATCATTCCACAGAACAGGGGCACGATAAGAGAAAGCTCTGTGATCCACAGACTTTTGATTCACCCTAGGGACACAAAGTAGTCCTGCACCCTGAGAATGCAAAGCCCAGGCCGGTACCTAGGGTTTAATTAGGTCGGCTAGGTAGGGAGGTGCCAGCCCATGAACAATTTTATAGGGTAGTACCAGAACCTTAAAATCTGATCTCACTGGGACAGGAAGCCAGTGAAGAGACGGCAAATGGGTGTAATGTGGTCAAACTTTCTGCTTCCTGTCAACGTCTGGCAGCAGTATTTTGAACCAATTGGAGAGCCCTAATGCTGGACTGCAGTAAACCAGAAAATAGTACATTGGAGTAGTCCAATCTGGAAGAGACAAACATATGACTCAGTGTCTCAGCATCAGCCATAGAGAAGATGGGACGAATCTTCACTATATTTCGCAGGTGGAAGAAAGCAGTCCTCATAATTTCTCTAATGTGGAGGTGAAAGGACAACGTAGGATCAAAAATTACCCCAAGGTTCCTCACTTTGTCAGTGTGATGTATGACACACGAGCCTAGGCTAAGCCTTAGCTGGTCAAATTGATGCCTATGTCCCTCACACTGGACCAAGAACCATCATTTTGGTCTTGCCCAAGTTTAAAAGTAAGAAATTTCTGGACAGCCAGCTTTTCACTGATTCAAGACAATCATCTAAGGACTTTATGTAGATGAGATTACCAACAGTTATCAGCATGTACAACAAGATATCATTAGCATAGCAAGGAAAGGTAATCCCAAAACATCGCTATATGTGCCCAAGGGGTGCTATATAAGGGGAGAAAAGCAGGGGGCCTAAGACAGACTCCTGTGGAACCCCAAATTTCATGTCACCAAGGTTGGAGGTAGTGTGTTATTATGCAACCCCAATTCAAATGAAGCTGGGACATTGTGTAAAATGTAAATAAAACAGAATACAATGATTTTCAAATCCTCTTCAACCTGTATTCAATTGAATACACCACAAAGACAAGATATTTAATGTTCAAACTGATAAACTTTATTGTTTTTGTGCAAATATTTGCTCATTTTGAAATGGATGCCTGCAACACATTTCAAAAAAGCTGGGACAGTGGTATGTTTCCCACTGTGTTACATCACCTTTCCTTCTAACAACACTCAAGCGTTTGGGAACTGAGGACACTAATTGTTGAAGCTTTGTAGGTGGAATTCTTTCCCATTCTTGCTTGATGTATGACTTCAGTTGTTCAACAGTCCGGGGTCTCCATTGTCGTTTTTTGCGCTTCATAATGCGCCACACATTTTCAATGGGCGACAGGTCTGGACTGCAGGCAGGCCAGTCTAGTACCCGCACTCTTTTACTACGAAGAAATGCTGTTGAAACACGTGCAGAATGTGGCTTGGCATTGTCTTGCTGAAATAAGCAGGGACGTCCCTGAAAAAGACGTTGCTTGGATGGCAGCATGTGTTCCTCCAAAACCTGGATGTACCTTTCAGCATTGATGGTGCCATCACAGATGTGTAAGTTGTCCATGCCATGGGCACTAACACACCCCCATACCATCACAGATGCTGGCTTTGAGCTTTGCTCTGGTAACAATCTGGATGGTCTTTTTCCTCTTTTGTCCGGAGAACACGACATCCATGATTTCAAAAAACAATTTGAAATGTGGACTCAGACTTTTCCACTTTGCGTCTGTCCATTTCAAATGAGCTCGGGCCCAGAGAAGGCGGCGGCGTTTCTGGATGTTGTTGATGTTTGGCTTTTGCTTTGCATGGCAGAGTTTTAACTTGCACTTGTAGATGTTGCGACGAACTGTGTTAACTGACAATGGTTTTCTGAAGTGTTTCTGAGCCCACGTGGTGAGATCCTTTACACAATGATGTCGGTTTTTAATGCAGTGCCGCCTGAGGGATCGAAGGTCACGGGCATTCAATGTTGGTTTTCAGCCTTGCCACTTACGTGTAGAAAGTTCTCCGCATTCTCTGAATCTTCTGAATACATTATGGACTGTAGATGATGGAATCCCTAAATTCCTTGCAATTGAACATTGAGAAACATTACTCTTAAACTGTTGGACTATTTTTTCTACACAGCTGTTCACAAAGTGTTGATCCTCGCCCCATCTTTGCTTGTGAAGGGCTGACCCGTTTGGGGATGTTCCTTTTATACCCAATCATGACACTCACAATTAGTGTCCTCAGTTCTCAAACGCTTATTGAGTGTTGTTAGAAGGAAAGGTGATGTAACACAGTGGTAAACATACCACTGTCCCATCTTCTTTGAAACGTGTTGCAGGCATCCATTTCAAGTTTATCAGTTTGAACATTAACGTCCCAACTTCATTGGAATTGGGGTTGCCTCAGGTGCATTTTCTGCAGTGTACACAATGTTCAGTGCTTCTCTTATTATTGCAGAGTATGCCCACCTAGCACTGTGTCTTTCTTCTGAGAAACTCTCATCTCATAACGCTGCTGTTTGCACTCTTCCCCTAGTGCCTTTTCCTGCAAATGTCTGTTTTGAAGTTCCTTGGTGAGCTCCAGCATGAACAATTGCCGACTTTCTTTTGGTCCTGTACATGCTGTGTATAAAACGTGCATTTGTGGCAGCCATGTCCAACAGGTTCTAAAACACAGTCATGGACCATCTGCGTGTTCCTGCACATACAGAGTAGTTGTGTAATTTCTTGTCCATGACATCAACACCGCAGTTGAAATGAGAGTTCAGTTTTTGTTATTAGGTGTCCACAATTTCCACTTTCTGATGCATGGTGCTCAAAAGACAGACAGATTTCTTTTTTTTTGTTGCATACATGGTCAGCAAGGCACTTCCACATGTGAACACCTGTGCTGAGTACAACTGGCGGCCAAGGGTTCCTTGGTAGTTGCTGGTAGCTCCCGACAATTTTTGTTGATGTGCCAAGCAGAGTTGTTTTTTTCTTGAAGAAGCCTGTTTGCCAAAGAGAGAGAGGTGAAGAAATTGTCCATAGTTACAGTCCTCCCCTGGTCCATAAATGGTTCCATCAACTTCAAAACAACATTCTCTGATGGCCTCTCTCCCACAGGATGCCATGCCTTACTTTTCCCAAGTAAGGCATGGCATTACACATGTATTTCGTGTCAAGATCTGCTGCAATCCAAAACTTGATTCCAAACTTGTCAGGCTTGGATGCAATGTACTGCAGAAAGGGACAACAAACCTTTGAAAGAAATAATTGCTCATCCACGGTAACATGCTGCCTTGGACTGTAGGACAACACACACTTCCGAAAAAAACTGCTGCTAGATGTCAGAAATTGCTGCAAATTTGTCCGTTTGTAAGCGTACCTTGCGAGTGTCCTTGTTGCCGAAGCAAAGGTACCGCTTTATTTCAAGAAAGCAGTTACAGGGTATTATGGCTTTGATATCTGGGTTGCCGAATCTATTGGCCCACATGAATCACATGGCACCACCGTAGCCCTTGGCAGTCCTTGGGGAAAGGATTGCAAAGAATGCCATCAGCTCAAAGATGCTCATCTGCCAGCTGGGGTTTGTTCTATGGCCCTCCTGGACTGTGCAGTCTCTGATGGTCAACAACACGCTGATATCCACCAAACACAGGCAAGTTTGAAGGCGAGTTGTGATTTTGCAATTTCAATTTAATTCAATTCAATTTAATTAGCTTATAATGCGCCAAATCACAACAAAAGCCATCTCAAGGCGCCTCATACGGAAAGATTCAACATAAAATTTAAATAAACAATTAAAAATTAATAAAAAGTTTCAAATACATAATTAAAAACAGAAGTAGAAGAATTAAAACATAAGAAAAATAAAAACTATTCATAAGAAAGAGAATAAAAATGGGTTTTCAGTCTTGACTTAAAAAATGTCCACGGACTCAGACTGCCTCACGGTTGCAGGAAGACTGTTCAACAGGGTGGCTGCACGATACGAAAAGGCTCTTTGACCCACTGACTTCTTCTTCACCCTATGAACACAGAGAAGTCCCGCATCCTGCAACCGGAAAGACGTAAAGTTCCACCAGATCAGCCAGATAAGATGGCACCAGTCCATGAACAACTTTATAAGTCAATAACAAAACCTTAAAATCCAGTGCAATGATGCCAAAATGGGTGTGATATGTTCAGACCTTCTGCTACGTGTCAAAAGTCTGGCGGCAGCGTTCTGAACCAGCTGAAGACCCCTAATGCTGGACTGCGGAAACCTTGAAAATAGAACATTACAATAATCGAGTCTACAAGAAACAAAAACATGAATTGGGGTATCAGCATCAGCCATAGACAGGATGGGGCGGATCCTTGCTATATTTTGCAGATGGAAAAAAGCAGTCCTAGTAACATCCCTGATGTGGAGGTCAAAAGACAGTGTGGGATCAAAAATTACCCCAAGGTTCCTCACTTTGTCCGTATGATGTATGACACATGAACCCAGGCTGAGCATCAGCTGGTCAAACTGATGCCGATGTCTCACTGGACCAAGAACCATCATTTCAGTCTTATCAAAGTTTAAAAGCAGGAAGTTACTAGACAGCCAACTTCTCACTGATAGAAGACAGTCCTCCATGGATTTTATGGGAGTGAGATTTCCCCCAGTTATTGGCATGTACAACTGAGTATCATCAGCATAACAATGAAAAGCAAGCTGCCTAAAACAGATCCCTGTGGAACCCCAAATCTCATGTCACCAAGGTCAGAGGTAGTGTTATTATACAAGACACATTGAGAAGACTGGACAAATATGACGTCAACCATGCAAGGGCATTTCCAGTAATCCCAAAAAGATTCTCCAACCTACCAAGCAAAATATGGTGAGCTACGGTATCAAACGCAGCACTTAGATCTAACAACACCAAAACTGTAGTGGTGTCTGAGTCCATTGCTCACAGTAGATCATTCACTACTTTAGTGAGCGCCGTCTCTTTGGAGTGATATTTCTTAAAAGCAGACTGCGGCGGCTCAAAAAGATCATTCTCAGTAAGGTGGTCTATAAGCTACCGTGAAACCACCTTTTCTAAAATGTTGGAACAGAATGACAGATTTGATATCGGCCGATAGTTTGTCAATACACTAGGGTCAAGATTAGGTTTCTTAAGTAATGGTTTAATCACTGCAGATTTGAAACATTTAGGAACAGATCCAGAAGTTAAAGAAAGATTAATAATTTCCAGCACAGTCGGCCCAAGAGTGGGTCACAGGTCCTTAAACAGTTTTGTTGGTATGGGATCAAATAAACAGGTTGTGCTTCTTGTAGACACCACGAGTTTCATCAGCACGCCTAATGAAATACTATTAAATTCTGTAAATCTAGGTAACACCTCAAGTTTTAATGGCTGGGCCGAGGCGTGCTGAGATATGCGCAGCCTAATATCTTCTATTTTCTTCTTGAAATAATCCAAGAAATCCTGCGCTGAAAAGGGTGGCTGCCCATGAATAAGAAATGTGACCGTGTCAAAGAACTTTGAGTTATGTTTGTTTTTACTGATCAAATCAGAGTAATAGGTCCGCTTTGTGGCCAGTATGAACCCTGAATGCAATGCTGGAATCCTAATACATCCATAATGTCCCTAAATGGTTTTCAGAGGGGATCAGAAGGCTTATTTATATGAGTGTTGAAGTCACCAACAATCAGAATGTTATCTGCATGGGTTGCCAAGTTACAGATAAACTCACCAAATTCATCTAAGAATTCAGAATATGTGATTGGGTTGTTGCATATGGTTAGGATTGCACGAGGAGGATCAGTGCATGCTAGAGTTCAATGTGGTCATGGCTTTGGGGAAGAAACTGTTTTTCAGTCTGTTTTTGTCCTTGTGAGCCTGCAGCGCCTCCCTGAGGGCATCAGGTCAAACAGGGCAGAGCCAGGGTGAAAGCAGTCTTTGGAGATTGCTTTGGCTCTGCTGAGGCAGCGGGAGGTGTAAATGTCCAACAGGGAGGGGAGAGGGCGGCCGATGATCTTCTGTGCTGCCTTAACAACCCTCTGCATTCTCTCCCTGTCAGCAGCGGTGGAGCTGCCAAACCATACTGTGATGCAGTATGTCAGCAGGCTCTCAATGGATGAGCGGTAGAAGGCCAGCAGCAGGTCGGTGTTGAGGTTGTACTTCCTGAGGACCCTCAGGAAGTGTAGCCGCTGCTGAGCCTTCTTGAGGATAGAGGAGATGTTGTTGGACCAGGAGATGCAGTCTGAGATGAGGACGCCGAGATACCTGAAGGTGTGGATCCTTTCCACACGCTCGCCATTGATGAGAAGGGCGGCAGGGTCAGTGCAGTGTTTCCTGAAGTCAATGATGATCTTTCTGGTCATCCTAGTGTTCAGAGCGAGGTTGTTCTCTGAGCACCAGGCTGCCAGCTGCTGGATCTCCTCTCTGTAGGCAGCCTCATCACCTCCGGAGATGAGACCGACCACTGTGGTATCGTCTGCAAACTTGACGATAAGGTTGTTCTTGTGGGCCGGTCTGCAGTCGTAGGTGTAGAGGCAGTAGAGGAGGGGGCTCAGCATGCAGCCCTGTGGAGAGCCGATGCTCAGCGTGCGTGTGGAGGAGAGGTGGGGGCCGAGTCTCATTCTGGGGACGGTTGGAAAGAAAGTCTTTAATCCAGGCACATGTGAGAGGGTGGAAGCCGAGAGTGTCCAGTTTTGTGGTGAGTCTGTCCGGGATTATTGTGTTGAAGGCAGAACTATAATCCACAAAGAGCATTCGGACATAGCTCTGCGGCTGCTCCAGGTGGTTTAGAGCAGAGTGGAGAGCTACGGCAATGGCGTCCTCTGTGGATCTGTTTGCCCTGTATGCAAACTGGTGAGGGTCGAGGTCTGGGGGGAGGTGGTTGTTGATGTGCTGAAGAACCAGTCTCTCAAAGCACTTCATGATTACCGGAGTGAGGGCCACCGGGCGGTAATCATTCAGGCTGGTGATGGGAGACTTCTTCGGCACCGGGATTATGGTGGAGGTTTTCAGGCAGGACTGGATGACTGCTTGGTCCAGGGAGAGGTTGAAGATCCTGGTGAAGGTGGGGGTGAGCTGGATGGCACACGCTTTGAGCACCTTGCCAGGTACTCCGTCTGGGCCAGCAGCTTTGCTGGGGTTCACTGCGAGGAGCACCCGCCTGACATCATGCTCTTTTACAGTGAGTGCAGTGGTGCGGGGACCAGGTGGGGGTGGGGGGGAGGGCAGGGTCAGGTGAGTGCAGCTGGGAAGATCTGAACCGAGCAAAGAAGCCGTTTAGCTCCTCTGCCAGTGGTGCACTCAGGTCCGCTGTTGGAGCATCACAACCCCGGAAGTTTGTGATGTCATGTATTCCCTGCCACACCCTCCGTGCGTTGTTGCTAGACAGATGGGACTATCTGCATCCTGTGGTCCACCTTTGCTCTTTTTACTCCTCTCTTCAGGTCAGCTCTGGCAGCACTATACAGAGCTCTGTCACCTGACCTGAAGGCAGCGTCGCGGGCCCTGAGGAGTGAGCGGACCTTGCTGGTCATCCAGAGTTTCTGATTTGGAAAAGCCCGGATGGTTTTTGTCACAGTCACATTCCCGATGCAGAATTGAATGTAGTCCAGAACTGTTCCCATGTGTGTCTCCAGCTCATGATGTTTAAATAGGTCCCAGTCTGTCTGTTGGAAGCAGTCTTGGAGTATGGGGAGTGCGTTGTCAGGCCAGATTGTAAAAGTCTTTGTTGTGGGCTCAAGCCTGCGTCTAAGGGGGGTGTAGGCTGGCGTGAGCAGGAGGGAAAGATGGTCTGACTGTCCGAGGTGGGGGAGGGGTACGGCTCTGTATGCAAGTTTGATGTTGGAGTAAACATGATCCAATGTGTTCTCCCCTCTTGTAGCACATTTCACGTGCTGGTAGAAGTGAGGCAGTACAGTATTTAAGTTGGCCTTGTTAAAATCTCCTGCTAAGATGTGTACTCCATCTGGGTGAGCCCGCTGCTGTTCGTTCACGGTGCTCAGCAGGAGAGAGAGCGCTGTGTTTACACTGGCGTCGGGTGGAATATACACAGCAGTGATGATAACAACAGTTAGCGCTCTCGGGAGGAAAAAAGGCCGGCACTTTACAGACATGTACTCGACATCTGGGGAGCAGTGACTGTCTAT
Source organism: Thalassophryne amazonica (assembly GCF_902500255.1). Taxonomy (NCBI): domain Eukaryota; kingdom Metazoa; phylum Chordata; class Actinopteri; order Batrachoidiformes; family Batrachoididae; genus Thalassophryne; species Thalassophryne amazonica. The sequence continues at coordinate 3,509,619 of NC_047110.1, forward strand.
GATTGTCCCGTTGTTGCACCAGTTATCATGCACATAAATACAGAGCCCCCCCACCTCTCCTCTTCCTGGAGTCCTTTGTCCTGTCTCTGCATAGCAGCATGCGGCCAGCTAGCTGCACGCTAGCGTCAGGTATGTCCAGGTGTAGCCAGGTTTCGGTGATAATAAGCACACACCAGTCACGAACATAGCGATTTCCAGCGAGTTGTAAAACGAGGTCGTCCGTTTTATGCACCAGGGATCTGGCATTGGAGAGAAACAGGCTCGGGAGGGGTGGCTTGTGTGGTTGTTTGCGTAGCCTTAGCATAACACCAGACCTGCAGCCTCGCTTCTGCTTCCTAGATACATGGTGACAAAATAGCATGGTTGATTTTTATTCTTCTGACCGTGGGTATATGTAGTATCCTGGACAGAGTGGAGAGTCAGATGTTCAAAGGAATTATATTTTTGACCCCCAACAGCTAGTAAACTATAAATCCAGATTCATAAATTACAGCAACAACCCTGCCTTGCTTTGTATCACGAGGGACATGACTAAATGTGTACATCGGTGGGCAAGCTTCATTTAAGGGGAGGACAGCAGTTGGTTTAAGCCAGGTTTCACATAACCTAATCATATCTAAGTGGTGATCCATAATTAGATTGTTTATCAACAGTGATTTTGATGACAGTGATATTATGTTAATGAGAGCCAAACCAAGGACCTCAGTGCAGCTGGGATTTGGGAGTCGTTCCAGAGAGTGTGAGTGTGTGTGTGTGTGTGTGTGTGTGTGTGTGTGTGTGTGTGTGTGTGTGTGTGTGTGTGTGTGTGTGTAGGGCGAAGGCCATCTGCCATGAGCAAGCCATGGCAAACCCAAAACAAAGGCCAGTTATCAATGAAACTGAAGCCTTGCTGTCTACAAAACTGTGGCAGCCATCTACTCAATGACGTTAGCCAGCTAAATGTCTCATCATTACCCTGGGAGGGGAGGGGACCAGAGACTATAAATTGATGCAGACAAATTTCTGGCAAGGTCACAAGTCTTCTCTATGTCTATTTTTGGGACCTCCGATTGTCTCATCATAATATCATTGGTACCGACACAAAGAATGATGCAGTTCGAGTATTGTGTTTCTTTGGCTGACTATTCTTGTGTAACGTCAGCACCCTAAGGTGAGAGGCAATGTTGGGTGCTCTGGCCCCAGGAATACATTTAACGTCAGCTGGTGCCTCTAATCTAACCTGTGCATTAGTGATAGAGGATTCTATCATCCGCAAATTCTCTGATTTATTGAGCCGCACCCAACCCCAACCAATCATCATTACAACGATTCTGTTGCAAAATGCACGGCTCGGTGTGCAGTCCCCTACAAAACAAAGCTCCAAAAAAAAAAAAAAAAAAAAAAGATAAAATCCTACCAAAGTTATTCCTCTATACAGGTACCTTACAAAATGCCTGACCTATATTTAAAAGGGTTACAATTTGATACAATGTTGCAAAACATGAGTTCTTTGTTCAAAAATCTGTCTCCTCCAAGACAACAAGACAAAGTTGGGGAGGGGGGGAGTGGAGGATTCAGAAGCCATTTTTGGCAACATGATATAGAGTCCATATGTCAAATATACATTTCTGCTTTTGTTTAAGATTTGTTTTTATATAAGTAAGGTATATTTTAAATAGGATATACCCTTTAACATACTGGGCCACTTTTATCCTGATACTGAGTCGTACTTGGGGGGGTCACATAGACAGCAAACAGTGCACCGTGCTCCATCCACCAATGTGCACACCTCTGTGAGTAGTACACTTCTTTCAATCCAGTGGCCAAATCTGAGAGTGGCCGGAGTTTCAGCACGTGTTTTGAACATGAAAATTCAGTAAGGTATATCTTATACATTATATTCCAATTCTAAGGTGGAACTATGCCAGAAAACAAAGGTATATCTAAATATCTAAAAAGGAAGAGTAAAATAGGAGAGTAGAAAAGAGTAAAGTAGAGCCACTTAGGTGCCTGGTCTTGAGAACCAGGGATGGTAGGTTAAAAAGCTTTTTTTATCCCATGGGAAGTCTCCCTACCCACCCAAGCAGCTCAAGAAAAAGGTATATGTAATATAAGAAGTAATAAGACATAAGAAGGATTAGACATCATAGGAGAAGATTGTAGTAAAGGTAATTAGTATGTAGACTAGCAGTGAAATCAAATATAGTTAGTAGGCTAAGCTGTAGAAGCAGAAGCTGTGAGTGTACTGGTATCTATCCAAAGTAACTCTGTTAGCATACGATAGGAAAATAAAAAGTATAATCATTATGCTATCAAATGGAAACCTAAGAACTTAGGTACTATATAGGAACACATAAACTGATGATCAGAATATACTCAGCGATTGTTTTTCACCCCGTGGCCGCATCGCCAACAGCCATTTCTTCAGTGACAGTCGAGAAAATGTGCTGGAGAGGTGAGGGTGGTACGGATGCTGGGACGCACTGATTGCATGGATCTGCCGCACCTTCACTGGATTGAGAGACGCAGGGAGAACGGAGAGGTCCAGGGCTTGAGGACTACATGGACCTTTGGGGAATATTTCAAAGGAACAGAACTGTCAATTGACAAGATCTTTACCTCTTGATTGTTTGGACAATAAGTGGGTTGCGCATCTTGGCCATGCGGCGCACTGTGGGTTTGAATAAAATACCTCCCAAACAAACCTGCACAAACGTGGTAAAGCCTCACTGAAACTGAGGGATGATGGATTGATGAAAATAATGGTGTAAATATGTGGCCCCTGTTCATGTGCGCAGATACTGCTGAACATCTGGCGGAAAATGATGATAAGAGCTTTCTTAAAACAGCTCTGCAAGGACTACACTGAAGGTAAGTCTTGCTATCATTTACTTGGCCTCTTGGCTTGGTTTTACTTGGCCTCTACTGGTGGTTGGCTCTCACTGCGGTATTGTATCACTTCCTGTTCCGGAGCACAGCGGTGTTTTGCTGTATCGGTTAGCTGTTTAATCTGCGCAGTTAGATTGATCTAGTTAACTAGATAACGATTTGTTTCACAGTGTAATCTTCACGTGCCTTAACTAAAGCACTCCCTCTGCTGAATCACCTCTAAATTATTTACACATTATTCACTTTGCGTGTTTTTAGGAATCCGCTAGCTTAGTGCAGCTACTAGCTCTTAGCCGGTTTAGCATGGCGGCTTCTCCTGTCTCTCCCGCACTTCTCTGCTCTGGGTGTGAAATGTTGAGTTATTCTTCGGCCTCCTTCAGCAGTAACGGTACTTGTAATAAGTGTAGCTTATTCGTAGCTTTGGAGGCCAGGCTGGGCGAATTGGAGACTCGGCTCCGCACCTTGGAAAATCCTACAGCTAGCCAGGCCCCTGTAGTTGGTGCGGACAAAGGTAGCTTAACCGCCATTAGCTGTCCCCCAGCAGATCCCGAGCAGCCAGGAAAGCAGGCCGGCTGGGTGACTGTGAGGAGGAAGCGTAGTCCTAAACAGAAGCCCCCCTGTACAGCACCAACCCGTTCACATCTCTAACCGTTTTTCCCCACTCGGCGACACACCCGCCGAGGAACAAACTCTGGTTATTGGCGACTCTGTTTTGAGAAATGTGAAGTTAGTGACACCAGCAACCATAGTCAATTGTCTTCCGGGGGCCAGAGCAGGCGACATTGAAGGAAATTTGAAACTGCAGGCTAAGGCTAAGCGTAAATTTGGTAAGATTGTAATTCACGTCGGTAGTAATGACACCCGGTTACACCAATCGGAGGTCGGAGGTAGTTTTCTCTGGGCCCCTCCCTAATCGGACCAGGAGTGACATGTATAGCCGGATGTTCTCCTTGAATTGCTGGCTGTCTGAGTGGTGTCCAAAAAATGAGGTGGGCTTCACAGATAATTGGCAAAGCTTCTGGGGAAAATCTGGTCTTGTTAGGAGAGACGGCATCCATCCCACTTTGGATGGAGCAGCTCTCATTTCTAGAAATCTGGCCAATTTTATTAAACCCTCCAAACCGTGACTATCCAGGGTTGACCCCAGGAAGCAGAGTAGTCTTACACACCTCTCTGCAGCTTCTCTCCCCCTGCCATCCCCCCAATACCCCATCCCCGTAGAGACGGTGCCTGCTCCCAGACAACCAACAACCAGCATAAAAATTCAAGAAGAAAAAATAATATAGCACCTTCAACTGCACCACAGACTAAAACAGTTAAATGTGGTTTATTCAACATTAGGTCTCTCTCTTCTAAGTCCCTGTTAGTAAACGATATAATAATTGATCAACATATTGATTTATTCTGCCTTACAGAAACCTGGTTACAGCAGGATGAATATGTTAGTTTAAATGAGTCAACACCCCCGAGTCACACTAACTGTCAGAATGCTCGTAGCACGGGCCGAGGGGGAGGATTAGCAGCAATCTTCCACTCCAGCTTATTAATTAATCAAAAACCCAGACAGAGCTTTAATTCATTTGAAAGCTTGACTCTTAGTCTTGTCCATCCAAATTGGAAGTCCCAAAAAACAGTTTTATTTGTTGTTATCTATCGTCCACCTGGTCGTTACTGTGAGTTTCTCTGTGAATTTTCAGACCTTTTGTCTGATTTAGTGCTTAGCTCAGATAAGATAATTATAGTGGGTGATTTTAACATAAACATAGATGCTGAGAATGACAGCCTCAACACTGCATTTAATCTATTATTAGATTCAATTAGCTTCGCTCAAAATGTAAATGAGTCCACCCACTACTTTAACCATACTTTAGATCCTGTTCTGACATATGGCATAGAAATTGAAGACTTAACAGTATTCCCTGAAAACCCCTTTTTGTCTGATCATTTCTTAATAACATTTACATTTACTTTAATGGACTACCCAGCGATGGGGAATAAGATTCATTACAGTAGAAGTCTTTCGGAAAGCGCTGTAACTAGGTTTAAGGATATGATTCCTTCTTTATGTTCTCTAATGCCATATACCAACACAGTGCAGAGTAGCTACCTAAACTCTGTAAGTGAGATAGAGTATCTCGTCAATAGTTTTACATCCTCATTGAAGACAAGTTTGGATGCTGTAGCTCCTCTGAAAAAGAGAGCTTTAAATCAGAAGTGCCTGACTCCGTGGTATAACTCACAAACTCGTAGCTTAAAGCAGATAACCCGTAAGTTGGAGAGGAAATGGCGTCTCACTAATTTAGAAGATCTTCACTTAGCCTGGAAAAAGAGTCTGTTGCTCTATAAAAAAGCCCTCCGTAAAGCTAGGACATCTTTCTACTCATCACTAATTGAAGAAAATAAGAACAACCTCAGGTTTCTTTTCAGCACTGTAGCCAGGCTGACAAAGAGTCAGAGCTCTATTGAGCTGAGTATTCCATTAACTTTAACTAGTAATGACTTCATGACTTTCTTTGCTAACAAAATTTTAACTATTAGAGAAAAAATTACTCATAACCATCCCAAAGACGTATCGTTATCTTTGGCTGCATTCAGTGATGCCGGTATTTGGTTAGACTCTTTCTCTCCGATTGTTCTGTCTGAGTTATTTTCATTAGTTACTTCATCCAAACCATCAACATGTTTATTAGACCCCATTCCTACCAGGCTGCTCAAGGAAGCCCTACCGTTATTTAATGCTTCGATCTTAAATATGATCAATCTATCTTTATTAGCTGGCTATGTACCACAGGCTTTTAAGGTGGCAGTAATTAAACCATTACTTAAAAAGCCATCACTTGACCCAGCTATCTTAGCTAATTATAGGCCAATCTCCAACCTTCCTTTTCTCTCAAAAATTCTTGAAAGGGTAGTTGTAAAACAGCTAACTGATCATCTGCAGAGGAATGGTCTATTTGAAGAGTTTCAGTCAGGTTTCAGAATTCATCATAGTACAGAAACAGCATTAGTGAAGGTTACAAATGATCTTATGGCCTCAGACAGTGGACTCATCTCTGTGCTCATCCTGTTAGACCTCAGTGCTGCTTTTGATACTGTTGACCATAAAATTTTATTACAGAGATTAGAGCATGTCATAGGTATTAAAGGCACTGCGTTGGTTTGAATCATATTTATCTAAGAGATTACAATTTGTTCATGTAAATGGGGAGTCTTCTTCACAGACTAAGGTTAATTATGGACTTCCACAAGGTTCTGTGCTAGGACCAATTTTATTCACTTTATACATGCTTCCCTTAGGCAGTATTATTAGAAAGCATTGCTTAAATTTTCATTGTTACGCAGATGATACTCAGCTTTATCTATCCATGAAGCCAGAGGACACACACCAATTAGTTAAACTGCAGGATTGTCTTACAGACATAAAGACTTGGATGACCTCTAATTTCCTGCTTTTAAATTCAGATAAAACTGAAGTTATTGTACTTGGCCCCGCAAATCTTAGAAACATAGTGTCTAACCAGATCCTTACTCTGGATGGCATTACCCTGACCTCTAGTAATACTGTGAGAAATCTTGGAGTCATTTTTGATCAGGATATGTCCTTTAATGCGCATATTAAGCAAATATGTAGGACTGCTTTTTTGAATTTGCGTAATATCTCTAAAATTAGAAAGGTGTTGTCTCAGAGTGATGCTGAAAAACTAATTCATGCATTTATTTCCTTTAGGCTGGACTACTGTAATTCATTATTATCAGGTTGTCCTAAAAGTTCCCTGAAAAGCTTTCAGTTAATTCAAAATGCTGCAGCTAGAGTACTGACGGGGACTAGAAGGAGAGAGCATATTTCACCCATACTGGCCTCTCTTCATTGGCTCCCTGTTAATTCTAGAATTTAAAATTCTTCTTCTTACTTATAAGGTTTTGAATAATCAGGTCCCATCTTATCTTAGGGACCTCATATTACCATATCACCCCAATAGAGCACTTCGCTCTCAGACTGCAGGCTTACTTGTAGTTCCTAGGGTTTGTAAGAGTAGAATGGGAGGCAGAGCCTTCAGCTTTCAGGCTCCTCTCCTGTGGAACCAGCTCCCAATTCAGATCAGGGAGACAGACACCCTCTCTACTTTTAAGATTAGGCTTAAAACTTTCCTTTTTGCTAAAGCTTATAGTTAGGGCTGGATCAGGTGACCCTGAACCATCCCTTAGTTATGCTGCTACAGACTTAGACTGCTGGGGGGTTCCCATGATGCACTGTGTGTTTCTTTCTCTTTTTGCTCTGTATGTACCACTCTGCATTTAATCATTAGTGTTCGATCTCTGCTCCCCTCCACAGCATGTCTTTTTCCTGGTTCTCTCCCTCAGCCCCAACCAGTCCCAGCAGAAGACTGCCCCTCCCTGAACCTGGTTCTGCTGGAGGTTTCTTCCTGTTAAAAGGGAGTTTTTCCTTCCCACTGTAGCCAAGTGCTTGCTCACAGGGGGTCGTTTTGACTGTTGGGGTTTTTACGTAATTATTGTATGGCCTTGCCTTACAATATAAAGCGCCTTGGGGCAACTGTTTGTTGTGATTTGGCGCTATATAAATAAAATTGATTTGATTTGATTTACCATAGCAATGTTCTGTTCACATTATTATCTTTGTGCTCACAATGATGAACATCACACTGACTGACACCACCGTTCACATGGTGTGATCAGCGTGTGCACGGTCCCCAACTGGGGCAACGCACACACTCCCCATTTCCACAACACCTGAACCTGGAGCAACTTAAAGATGAAGGCTTAAAAGCAGTTAAAGCAACATGTGTCCCATGACACACGTAGTCACACTCCCGGGGTTTGGGTGAACATGAACACTTCCAAGTCGCTGAATCTGTCTCAGTCATTAAGAAATACAAACTGTCTGGTACTGTTCAGTAAGTCTCTGTCAAGCAGGCAGTTCTCAAACACTGAGTGGCCATGATGTAAGGAGACAAGTGGGGAAAGCCATCAAGACAACCCTGGAGGAGTTTTGATCTTCTGTGGTTGTGGCTGGAGAAACTGTGCACAGTGCAACTTTTTGTCCAGCTTCACAATGAAGAGACAGAGGAGGAGAATATACAAAATTTCAGCAACAATTTACCAGAAGGCACACAGGGAAACCAAGCCTTGACCTGGTCTGTTTTCTGTTTTAAAATTGTTCTCTGCTCCACTTTCTCCACTCACAACCACAGATGCCAAAAATTCTTCCAGAGTTGTCTGGGTGTTTTGGTGCCTTCCTTCATGAGTCTCCTCACACATTCCAGAGCTCTCCATACCTGCTAATTAGTCCAAACAGCGCTAACGTGTAAATTCAATTATATTAAATTTCACTTACAGCCCGAAATCCAATTAAGTTGGGATGTTGTGTGAAATGGAAATTAAAAACAGAATACAATGATTTTCAAATCCTCTTCAACCTATATTCAACTGAATACACCACAAAGACAAGATATTTAATGTTCAAACTGATACTTTATTGTTTTTGTGCAAATATTTGCTCATTTTGAAATGGATGCCTGCAACACGTTTCAAAAAAGCTGGGACAGGGGCAAAAGACTGGAAAAGTTGATGAATGCTCATAGAACACCTGTTTGGAACATTCCACAGGTGAACAGGTTAATTGGAAACAGGTGAGTGTCATGATTGGGTATAAAAGGAGCATCCCCCAAAGTCTCAGCCGTTCACAAGCAAAGATGGGGTGAGGATCACCACTTTGTGAACAACTGCATGAAAAAAATAGTCCAACAGTTTAAGAATAATGTTTCTCAACATTCAATTGCAAGGTATTTAGGGATTCCATCATCTACAGTCCATAACATAATCAGAAGATTCAGAGAATCTGGAGAACTTTCTACACGTAAGCAGCAAGGCCGAAAACTTGTGATCTTCGATCCCTCGGGCGGCACTGCTTTAAAAACCGACATCATTGTCTTACCGCGTGGGCTCAGGAACACTTCAGAAAACCATTGCCGGTTAACACAGTTCGTCGCTACATCTACAAGTGCAAGTTAAAACTCTACCATGCAAAGTGAAAGTCAAACATCAACAACATCCAGAAACGCTGCCGCCTTCTCTGGGCCCGAGCTCATTTGAAATGGACAGACGCAGTCCAGACCTGTCGCCCATTGAAAATGTGTGGCGCATTATGAAGCACAAAATGCGACAACGGAGACCCCGGACTGGTGAACAACTGAAGTCGTACATCAAGCAAGAATGGGAAAGAATTCCACCTACAAAGCTTCAACAATTAGTGTCCTCAGTTCCCAAACTCTTATTGAGTGTTGTTAGAAGGAAAGGTGATGTAACACAGTGGTAAACATACCACTGTCCCAGCTTTTTTGAAACGTGTTTCAGGCATCCATTTCAAAATGAGCAAATATTTGCACAAAAACAATAAAGTTTATCAGTTTGAACATTAAATATCTTGTCTTTGTGGTGTATTCAATTGAATATAGGTTTAAGAGGATTTGAAAATCATTGGATTCTGTTTATATTTACATTTTACACAACGTCCCAACTTCATTGGAATTGAGGTTGTATTTGAGCACCAACTTTTCAGATGGTTTGTTAGTAGTTAACTACACAGCAGGTCCACAGTCACTAGGGGGCCTCTGCTGGTGCACTGTGCTCACCAGCACACAGCTGTCAATCACAGTGACCATGAACCAAATGATTCCTGATGCTCCCAGACAGCTGAACAGATGCTGTCATATTTTCACGGCTCACACTTGATCAACGTGTCATCGTCACATCTTCCAGCTGGAGTGTTAATGACTCTGACACACAGGTAGTCGTGCTCACTTTGGTTGGCTTTTAAATCAGCCCGTACAGTTGTCATGAAGAGGGTTTTCTGTACCAGGTTGTCAACATGTCTATTATGTCTTGGAAAGACACGGTAAGACAACATGTTCCCCTCATGTCTGTGTGGGTTTCCTCCCACCATCAAAACATGTTTATTTAGGGTCTGCTCCTTTCTCTGCCCCTGAGCAAGGCAGTGGTTGGATTGTGTCTGAAATTAGGATGGTTAAATGCAGAGGACAGATTTCATTGCATGTATGCACAATGACAAAGAATCTATTCTATCAGTGTCGTGAAGTCAGACATTTCAACATGGCAATCTACAGGGAGTGACTCACTTTTGGATCCAGCCTTAAGTGGCCATTTAAGGAGCTGCAGGTTTTGTCACTTCCACAGGGTCTTCATTTTCAGCACTGAAGGTTGGGTCTGGATTTGAGTCCAGGCTGCCAACATCGTGTACAGAGTCCAAATGAACAGACGTCATCTTTTTCACAGGGCACAGATATTTTCAAGTGCTTACATTTTTTTTCAACTTGACCATTTTCTTTCAGTTGCTCCCAGAAGGGGGTGTTACAGCAGATCACCAACCACCTGCATGTCGTCCCTCAGCACAACCATAAACCTCCTCTTTGTCCTCCCTCTTCTCCTCCTGCCTGGCGGCTCCATCTTCAGCATCCTTCTCACTATATACCCTGGGTCCCTCCTCTGCACATGTCCAAACCATCTCAATCTCACCTCTCTGACTGTCTCCCTCTGTCCTTGTACATGTCCTGCACTATCCTCACATACTTCTCTGCCACTCCAGACTTAACACCACAACTCTTCTCTTGGCACCCTGTCATAAGCTTTCTCTAAGTCCACCAACGCACAATGTATAACTCCTCCTGACTTTCTCTGTACTTCTCCATCAGTATTCTAAGAGCAAACATTGCATCTGTAGTGCCTCTTTGTCAGCATGAAGTCATTTTGCTGGTCACAGAGCTTCACCTGTTTTCTAAGCCTAACTTCTACTACTCTTTCCCATAACGTCATGCTGTGGCTGATCAGCTTTATGCCTCTGTACTTACTGCAGCTCTGCACATCAACCTTGTTCTTAAAAATAGGAACCAGTACACTTTGTCTCCACTCCTCAGGCATCCTCTCACTTTCCAATACATTAATAACAATCTGGTTAGAAACTCCACTGCCATCTCTCCTAAACATTTCCATTCCTCCATCAGAATGCCATATGGACCACATTTCCACCTGTATTTCTCAGTCTCACCAATCAGTGCAAATCCATTTGTACTTCCTTTCTATGCAACTTCAAGCAGACTGCACAGACTTCAGGCTTAACAGTAGTGAGTAAAGAGTGATGAGTGTTGTCCTTGGAGATGTTGTTTATTTATTTATGTATTTATTTTTAAACCAGAATCTGCAGAGACTGACAAGTCCAGACTTTAGATGCATTTATTTTCCCTTTCATGTGGCTAGCATACTGGCATAGTATGTTACTATGCTTCCTACCCTTTTAAATTAATTTTATTTGTAAACAGCAGGTCTAAGCCTCAACTTTATCTAAATCCTGGGTGTTTTAGTGAAGCTCAGGGCTAGTGGCCAGAGATCACCTTAGTATTTCTTCTGTTTTCCTGTTGCTTAATGCTGAAATTTACTTTCAAATTATACCTTCAGTGTAGTTTTTCTGGCTGAATGATTCTGTGTTATTTTTCTCTCTGTCCGAGATGCAGCTGGATCCATGTGCTGGATTGAAGGATTTGGCCGATCCAATCCAGTATCGGCATCAGCTTCTGATACCAACGTAATTCAAGTATCGGAAATCTCTGCTACAACCAACAGTGTTTTCCGAAACCGGAGAGCAGCCACATCTGTGAAACCTCTCAAGTGTTGCTCTCTGCTGTCTGTTGCTGAGCGTAAGGAGGGGAGGAGAAGTTTCTGAACTGAGGCCATGCTGTTTGAGAAGCAGTGTTCTACTTACAGTAGGCGGCAAACTTCTGCCTGGCTCTCTGGTTCAAAGTCTGCTGTGCCGCTGAGCACTGATTTTCCGAAAAACTGAATTGTTGCTGAAAATGTGTGCTGAAAAATCAGCCACAAACAGCAGCGATCAGTGTCAGCAGCTTCACCGTCCTGCTGAGGCTTTGTAACACTATGAAACAGAGTTTCTGTTTGCTGAATGGGAAAATAAACTCCATCAAAATCCTTCAGTATTAATCCAGAGTTCCTCTAAGGTGCGTAGCTGATGATACATTTAGAAATGTATGGTTTATTTTACAGCTGAAATGCTTCATGTTTCCAAAATGCTCTAAGTTTGCTCTTAGCAGGAAAACAGTGAGCAAGTGAGAGAGAGACAGAGACAGACAAACAGAGAGAGAGAAAGACAGAGAGAGAGAGAGACAGAGAGGGAGACAGACAGAGAGAAAGACAGAGAGGGAGAGAGAGAGAGAGGGAGAGAGAGAGAGACAGAGATAGAGAGGGAGAGACAGCGAGAAACACAGAGAGACAGAGAGAAAGACAGACAGAGACAGACAGACAGAAAGACAGACAGAGACAGGGCACTGTCTTTTCTCTTTTAGGTCTATAAATAAAAGTCTATAAAAATAAACTTAATTTATTTTTTCACTAAAACTTCAAATCTCACTCTGCATCTCAGATTTACCTTCTGGCAAATTGTAGCTGAACTTTCAGGTCTCCTTAAAAAAAAAAGTCCTCTGCTGTAGGAACAGATCCAAGAGTGGCTCGATGACTCCCCTCATCTTGACTGGACACCTGCATGGACTTTTGTCAGTTGTGTTGTGTTCTGTGTTGTACACCTTTTTGGTAGAATGGCCTAAGTCAAATGAATAGCCTGAACTAGACCCGGATAATACTTTTTACTCTACATTTAATGTTGATTCTAAATATTATACTGTTGATGATTTTCTACATGCTATGACAATGAAGGAAAAACTGTCAATTATCCACTTTAACTGTAGAAGTATGTATGCTAATTTTAATGTTATCAAAGAATATATACAGCAGTTTGCACATCCATTTAGTATAATTGCTTTGTCAGAAACTTGGTTTAATGAGGACAAAGGTATTGACTTTGAAATAGAAGAATATGAACTTAAGTATGTTAATAGGAAAAATAAAATAGGTGGAGGAGTGGCACTATATATTCATAATAGCATTAGGTTTAAATTAGTAGAGGATATGACTCTGGCTATAGATAATGTTTTAGAAGTTGTTACAATTTAAATCCATAATGATACGGAGAGAAATTTAATTGTGAGTTGTTTGTATCGGTCTCCAGGAACTGATGTAGAATTATTCATTGACTGTGTAGGAAAAATATTTTCAAAGAAGGAAAATAAAACTATGTTTATATGTGGAGATTTTAATATAGATATACTAAATCACACAACGCACAAATGGACTAATGATTTTCTTAATATGATGTTTGGCATGAGCCTTTATCTGACTATAACTAGACCTAGCAGGGTAACAGATCACAGTTCCACTTTAATTGATAACATCTTCACAAATAGCACTATAAATGACATTACAGGCGGCCTAATGGTCTGTGATATATCGGACCATCTACCAGTGTTTATTATATATAACAACAAAATTACAGATTGTAGAGGGAAAAAACATCTATAAACGGGTTTGTTCGGAGGAAGCAATTAAATCCCTGAACAATGATTTAAATTCCCAGGATTGGAACTTAATTTATTGTGAGAAAGAGGTGGACAGGGCTTATAGTAAGTTTATGGAGATATTTATGGAATTATATGACACACACTGTCCAATTAAGAAATATAGTTGTAAAAAAAGATTTGTGGAACGTCCTTGGATGACCAAAAGTCTACAGAATGCTTGTAGAATGAAAAATAGTCTTTACAAAATATTTATTAAAATTGAAAACTAAGGAAGCTGAAAGAAAATATAAGCTATATAAGAATAAACTAACAGAGCTATTAAGAACTAGTAAAAAATTATATTATAGAAAACAACTGGAAAGGAATAAATGTGATACAAAAAAGGTTTGGGGAATATTAAAAGATCTTATGCAGCATGGAAGGAGAAAAACGATATATCCAGATTATTTTATTGAGAAGGATAAAGATAACTATGAGATGAGTGAAACTGTAAATCATTTTAATGATTTTTTTGTTAATATTGGCCCGGATTTGGCCAATAAAATTTCTGGTAAAGGTCCTGATTCTCCAATACTTATTAAGAGAAATAGAAATTCATTTTTTCTCTCTCCTGTAGATGAACTTGAAATTATTACTATTGTTAGAAAATTTAAAAGTAAATCTTCAACTGATTTTCAAGATGTTAATATGATACTGGTTAAAAAAGTAATAGAAAGTATTGTCAAACCACTTGCATATATTTGTAATTTATCTTTTATAACGGGAAAATTTCCAAGCAAAATGAAAATGGCTAAAGTTGTCCCTCTATTTAAAAGTGGAGATAAACACATTTTTACAAACTATAGACCAGTTTCTTTACTCCCACAATTCTTTAAAATTTTGGAAAAGCTATATGATAATAGATTAGAGTCATTTATTGGAAAGTATGAAATTCTTAATGAATGCCAATATGGTTTTAGGAGTAAGCGGTCCACTTCAATGGCAGTAATTGAAACCATAGAGGAGATAACCAATACTACAGAGAGAAAGAAATATGCAGTTGGCATTTTTATAGACTTAAAGAAAGCTTCTGATACTCTTAATCATTCAATTTTGATTAAAAAATTAGAAATGTATGGTGTTAGGGGAGTTGCACTGCAATGGATACAGAGTTACTTAACGGAGAGAAAGCAGTTTGTGAAAATGGGTGAGTTTACATCCAATAACTTGGAGATTTTATGCGGAGTACCCCAAGGTTCAATTTTGGGAGCAAAGTTATTTAATTTATATATAAATGACATATTTAATATATCCAAAGTGATGAGAATGATTTTATTTGCGGATGACACAAACATATTTTATGCAAATGAAAATTATAGTGAATTTACCCATATTATTAATGAGGAATTGAATAAACTAAAAAGTTGGATGGACACAAATAAATTATCTTTAAATCTAGATAAAACTAAAATAATGTTTTTCGGAAATTACAAAGTAAACTCTGAGATAAAGATATGTATAAATGGTGTTCAAATTGAAAGAGTATCAGAATGTAAATTTCTTAGTGTAATAATAGATGAAAAAATAAGTTGGAAAAAGCACATTAGATATATACAGAGTAAAGTTTCCAAAAGTCTCGCAGTTATTAATAAAGTTAAATATTTGTTGGAGCATGATGCCCTTCAAGTGTTATATTGTACATTGATTTTGCCTTATTTAACTTACTGTATAGAAGTATGGGGTAACAACTATAAGAGTTCACTTCATCCCCTCGTTATATTACAAAAACGCGCAGTTAGAATTTTGCATAAAGTAGGATATCTAGACCACACAAATGAATTGTTTATCAGGTCAAAATTATTAAAAATGACTGATTTGGTAACGTTTCATACTGCATTACTAATGCTTAAAGCCAATAAAAATGAACTGCCATGTAATATACAGAAACTGTTCTGTATGAGAGAAGGACAGTATGGATTGAGGGGATGTGGTAACTTTATAGTAAATTATGTAAGAACTACTCTGAAAAGTTGGTGTCTGTCGGTATGTGGAGTTAAATTATGGAATCATTTGGATAACCACATTAAATTGTGTGGAAACATTTATAAGTTCAAAAAGAAATATAAAGAAATTATGTTAGCACAGTACACAAACGAGTAAAAATGTTAATAGAGTTAGTAAGAAGTGTAGACGATTGCATAGACATTGAACAGTACTTGGTGTATGACATGTCAGTAATGATCAGGGTGCAAGACTATTTGTAATTGCTTAGAAGGTAAAAATGTGTTAAACTTTAAATGAATTGAAAATAATGGAATGCCATTGATGCAATTGTTAGTACCTAACTATATTCTAATGTAGATATAAAATGTAAATGTAAAATGTAAATATGAAATTGTTCTATTCTGTTTAGTTATGTTATTTTCTGATTTCTATCTTATTTGAGTGTATTTAACTGTGGATGGTAACGGGTGTACGGTGTACGGGGTGGGCGTTTACAAGCTTTTGCTTCAGCCCATGCCCTTTCAGCTGCACCTAATTTGAGAAACTGAGTTATTGTTGTATTTTTCTTTTGTTTATTTTTTATGTATGTTAGTAAGAGTTTATGTTGGTATTTTGTTTTGTTTATGTGCGTGCTGAATAAATTCATTCATTCATTCATTTATAGCTGACCCCCCATGGCACACATACACACAATTTCAACATCTTTGTGTTTCTTTTTATTCTTTTACACATCTTAAATGCATGTTAAAAGTATTTGTGTGTTTTTAAGGAGCTGTCTATGCATTTACACATTTTACACTCTTTGTAAACATTTTAAATGTGTTTTTAAAGAACTTTCTATTCTTTCAAACATTTTACAGCCTTTTCTAACATTTTAAACGTGTTTTTAAAGCGGTTTCTATTCTTTCAAACATTTTACACGCTTTGTAAACATTTTAAACTTGTTTTTAAAGAAGTTTCTATTCTTTCAAACATTTTACAGCCTTTTCTAACATTTTAAACATGTTTTTAAAGAGGTTTCTATTCTTTCAAACATTTTACACCCTTTTCTAACATTTTAAATGTGTTTTTAAAGAGGTTTCTATTCTTTCAAACATTTTACATCCTTTTCAAACATTTTAAACGTGTTTTTAAAGAGGTTTCTAGTCTTTCATACATTTTACATCCTTTTCAAACATTTTAAACGTGTTTTTAAAGAGGTTTCTTTTCTTTCAAACATTTTACACGCTTTTCAAACATTTTAAACGTGTTTTTAAAGAGGTTTCTATTCTTTCAAACATTTGACACGCTTTTCAAACATTTTAAATGTGTTTTTAAAGAGGTTTCTATTCTTTCAAACATTTGACACGCTTTTCATACATTTTAAATGTGTTTTTAAAGAGGTTTCTATTCTTTCAAACATTTGACACCCTTTTCAAACATTTTAAACGTGTTTTTAAAGAGGTTTCTATTCTTTCAAACATTTTACACCCTTTTCTAACATTTTAAATGTGTTTTTAAAGAGGTTTCTATTCTTTCAAACATTTTACATCCTTTTCAAACATTTTAAACGTGTTTTTAAAGAGGTTTCTAGTCTTTCATACATTTTACATCCTTTTCAAACATTTTAAACGTGTTTTTAAAGAGGTTTTTTTCTTTCAAACATTTTACACGCTTTTCAAACATTTTAAACGTGTTTTTAAAGAGGTTTCTATTCTTTCAAACATTTGACACGCTTTTCAAACATTTTAAATGTGTTTTTAAAGAGGTTTCTATTCTTTCAAACATTTGACATGCTTTTCATACATTTTAAATGTGTTTTTAAAGAGGTTTCTATTCTTTCAAACATTTGACACCCTTTTCAAACATTTTAAACGTGTTTTTAAAGAGGTTTCTATTCTTCTATTTTATCTTTTGTCATATTTGAAAGATCTTTTTAAACATTTAAACATCTGTGTGTTTTTAAACGTCTTTGGCATAACTAACACATTTTAACATACAGTAAGGAAAATAAGTATTTTAACACCCTGCGGTTTTGCAAGTTCTCGCACTTAGAAATCATGGAGGGGTCTAAAATTTTCATCTTAGGTGCATGTCTACTGTGCGACACAATCAAAAAAAAAAAACAAAAAAAAAAAAACCCTGAAATCCCATTGAACAATCTTTGTTTTCTGGTCATTTGAGAGTTGTTTAGAGGCTCCCATATTGCCACTCATTAGAAGAGATGCAAAGAGAAGAAACATTTGCAAATGGCCACCTTAAATACCCTTTCTCATGATTGGATTCACCTGTGTAAGTAGGTCAAGGGTCAACAAGCTTACCAAACCAATTCTGTGTTCCAATGCTAAATATATTCAAATCAATAAAATGACAAGGGTGTCCAAATTTATGCACCTTTCTCATTTTATTTAAATAATTATTGCACACTTTCTGTAAATACTAGAAATTTCATTTCACTTCTCAAATATCACTGTTCATCAGCTATATGATATATTTAACTGAAATTTCTTATCCAGACAACCAATGATTTATAAAGGAAAATAATGAAAATTAGCAGAGGTGACCAAACTTTTGCATATAACTGTATACACACACATATATACATATATACATATATATAGACACACACACAACCCCAATTCCAATGAAGTTGGGACGTTGTGTAAAATGTAAATAAAAACAGAATACAATGATTTGCAAATCCTCTTCAACCTATATTCAATTGAATACAACACAAAGAAAATATTTAATATTCAAACTGAAAGACTTTTTTGATTTTGTGCAAATATTTGCTAATTTTGAAATGGATGCCTGCAACACATTTCAAAAAAGTTGAAATGGGGCAACAAAAGACTGGGAAAGTTGGTGAATGCTGAAAGAACACCTAACTGGAAACAGGTGAGTGTCATGATTGGGTATAAAAGGAGCATCTCCAAACATCTCAGCCATTCACAAGCAAAGATGGGGATCACCACTTTGTGAAAACTGCGGAGAAAAAATAGTCCAACAGTTTAAGAACAATGTTTCTCAATGTACACTTGCAAGGACTTTAGGGATTCCATCATCTACAGTCCATAATATAATTAGAAGATTCAAAGAATCTGGAGAAGTTTCCACACGTAAGCGGCAAGGCCAAAAACCAACACTGAATGCCTGTGACCTTCGATCCCTCAGGCGGCACTGCATTAAAAACAGACATCATTGTGTAAAGGATCTTACCGCGTGGGCTCAGGAACACTTCAGAAAACCATTGTCAGTTAACACAGTTCGTCGCTACATCTACAAGTGCAAGTTAAAACTCTGCCATGCAAAGTGAAAGCCAAACATCAACATCCAGAAACGCCGCCGCCTTCTCTGGGCCCGAGATCATTTGAAATGGACAGACGCAAATTGGAAAAGTGTGCTGTGGTCTGATGAGTCCACATTTCAAATTGTTTTTGGAAATCATGGACGTCGTGTCCTCCGGACAAAAGAGGTAGAAGACCATCCAGACTGTTACCAGCACAAAGTTCAACAGCCAGCATCTGTGATGGTATGGGGGTGTGTTAGTGCCCATGACATGGTCAACTTACACATCTGTGATGGCACCATCAATGCTGAAAGGTACATCCAGGTTTTGGAGCAACACATGCTGCCGTCCAAGCAATGTCTTTTTCAGGGACGTCCCTACTTATTTCAGCAAGACAATGCCAAGCCACATTCTGCACGTGTTACAACAGCGTGGCTTCGTAGTAAAGTGCGGGTACTAGACTGGCCTGCCTGCAGTCCAGACCTGTCGCCCATTGACAATGTGTGGCACATTATGAAGCGCAAAATACACCAACGGAGACCCCAGACTGTTGAATAACTGAAGTCGTACATCAAGCAAGAATTCAGCTGATTGGACATGATTTGGAAAGACACACACCTGTCTACATATAAGGTCCCACAGCTGACAGTCAGGGCACAAACCAAGCATGAAGTCAAAGGAATTGTCTGTAGACCTCAGAGACAGGATTGTCTGGAGACACAAATCTGGGGAAGGGTACAGAAACATTTCTGCTGCTTTGAAGGTCCCAATGAGCACAGTGACCTCCATCATCTGTAAATGAAAGAAGTTCAGATCCACCAGGACACTTCCTAGAGCTGGCTGCCCATTTAAACTGAGCGATCGGGAAGAAGGGCCTTTGTCAGGGAGGTGATCAAGAACCCGATGGACACTCTGTCAGAGCTACAGCATTCCTCTGAGGAGAGAGGAGAACCTTCCAGAAGGACAACCATCTCTACAGCAATCCACCAATCAGGCCTGTATGATAGAGTGGCCAGATGGAAGCCACTCCTTAGTAAAAGGTACATGGCAGCCCACCTGGAGTTTGACAAAAGGCACCAGAAGGACTCTCAGACCAGGAGAAACAAAATTCTCAAAGTTGAATACACCTTCCGGTGATACTTAGACACATCATCAGTGAACAACCCAGGGTCATAGGGTGATTCGGGTCTTTAATCAATCAATCAATCAATTTTTTTATATAGCGCCAAATCACAACAAACAGTTGCCCCAAGGCGCTTTATATTGTAAGGCAAGGCCATACAATAATTATGTAAAACCACAACGGTCAAAACGACCCCCTGTGAGCAAGCACTTGGCTACAGTGGGAAGGAAAAACTCCCTTTTAACAGGAAGAAACCTCCAGCAGAACCAGGCTCAGGGAGGGGCAGTCTTCTGCTGGGACTGGTTGGGGCTGGGACTGGTTGGGGCTGAGGGAGAGAACCAGGAAAAAGACATGCTGTGGAGGGGAGCAGAGATCGATCACTAATGATTAAATGCAGAGTGGTGCATACAGAGCAAAAAGAGAAAGAAACAGTGCATCATGGGAACCCCCCAGCAGTCTACGTCTATAGCAGCATAACTAAGGGATGGTTCAGGGTCACCTGATCCAGCCCTAACTATAAGATTTAGCAAAAAGGAAAGTTTTAAGCCTAATCTTAAAAGTAGAGAGGGTGTCTGTCTCCCTGATCTGAATTGGGAGCTGGTTCCACAGGAGAGGAGCCTGAAAGCTGAAGGCTCTGCCTCCCATTCTACTCTTACAAACCCTAGGAACTACAAGTAAGCCTGCAGTCTGAGAGCGAAGCGCTCTATTGGGGTGATATGGTACTATGAGGTCCCTAAGATAAGATGGGACCTGATTATTCAAAACCTTATAAGTAAGAAGAAGAATTTTAAATTCTATTCTAGAATTAACAGGAAGCCAATGAAGAGAGGCCAATATGGGTGAGATATGCTCTCACCTTCTAGTCCCCGTCAGTACTCTAGCTGCAGCATTTTGAATTAACTGAAGGCTTTTTAGGGAACTTTTAGGACAACCTGATAATAATGAATTACAATAGTCCAGCCTAGAGGAAATAAATGCATGAATTAGTTTTTCAGCATCACTCTGAGACAAGACCTTTCTGATTTTAGAGATATTGCGTAAATGCAAAAAAGCAGTCCTACATATTTGTTTAATATGCGCTTTGAATGACATATCCTGATCAAAAATGACTCCAAGATTTCTCACAGTATTACTAGAGGTCAGGGAAATGCCATCCAGAGTAAGGATGTGGTTAGACACCATGTTTCTAAGATTTGTGGGGCCAAGTACAATAACTTCAGTTTTATCTGAGTTTAAAAGCAGGAAATTAGAGGTCATCCATGTCTTTATGTCTGTAAGACAATCCTGCAGTTTAGCTAATTGGTGTGTGTCCTCTGGCTTCATGGATAGATAAAGCTGGGTATCATCTGCGTAACAATGAAAATTTAAGCAATACCGTCTAATAATACTGCCTAAGGGAAGTATGTATAAAGTGAATAAAATTGGTCCTAGCACAGAACCTTGTGGAACTCCATAATTAACTTTAGTCTGTGAAGAAGATTCCCCATTTACATGAACAAATTGTAATCTATTAGACAAATATGATTCAAACCACCGCAGCGCAGTGCCTTTAATACCTATGGCATGCTCTAATCTCTGTAATAAAATTTTATGGTCAACAGTATCAAAAGCAGCACTGAGGTCTAACAGAACAAGCACAGACATGACTCCACTGTCCGAGGCCATAAGAAGATCATTTGTAACCTTCACTAATGCTGTTTCTGTACTATGATGAATTCTAAAACCTGACTGAAACTCTTCAAATAGACCATTCCTCTGCAGATGATCAGTTAGCTGTTTTACAACTACCCTTTCAAGAATTTTTGAGAGAAAAGGAAGGTTGGAGATTGGCCTATAATTAGCTAAGATAGCTGGGTCAAGTGATGGCTTTTTAAGTAATGGTTTAATTACTGCCACCTTAAAAGCCTGTGGTACATAGCCAACTAACAAAGATAGATTGATCATATTTAAGATCGAAGCATTAAATAATGGTAGGGCTTCCTTGAGCAGCCTGGAAGGAATGGGGTCTAATAAACATGTTGATGGTTTGGATGAAGTAACTAATGAAAATAACTCAGACAGAACAATCGGAGAGAAAGAGTCTAACCAAATACCGGCATCACTGAAAGCAGCCAAAGATAACGATACATCTTTGGGATGGTTATGAGTAATATTTTCTCTAATAGTTAAAATTTTATTAGCAAAGAAAGTCATGAAGTCATTACTAGTTAAAGTTAATCGAATACTCAGCTCAATAGAGCTCTGACTCTTTGTCAGCCTGGCTACAGTGCTGAAAAGAAACCTGGGATTGTTCTTATTTTCTTCAATTAGTGATGAGTAGAAAGATGTCCTAGCTTTACGGAGGGCTATTTTATAGAGCAACAGACTCTTTTTCCAGGCTAAATGAAGATCTTCTAAATTAGTGAGACGCCATTTCCTCTCCAACTTACGGGTTATCTGCTTTAAGCTACGAGTTTGTGAGTTATACCACGGAGTCAGGCACTTCTGATTTAAAGCTCTCTTTTTTAGAGGAGCTACAGCATCCAAAGTTGTCTTCAATGAGGATGTAAAACTATTGACGAGATACTCTATCTCACTTACAGAGTTTAGGTAGCTACTCTGCACTGTGTTGGTATATGGCATTAGAGAACATAAAGAAGGAATCATATCCTTAAACCTAGTTACAGCGCTTTCTGAAAGACTTCTAGTGTAATGAAACTTATTCCCCACTGCTGGGTAGTCCATCAGAGTAAATGTAAATGTTATTAAGAAATGATCAGACAGAAGGGAGTTTTCAGGGAATACTGTTAAGTCTTCTATTTCCATACCATAAGTCAGAACAAGATCTAAGATATGATTAAAGTGGTGGGTGGACTCATTTACTTTTTGAGCAAAGCCAATAGAGTCTAATAATAGATTAAATGCAGTGTTGAGGCTGTCATTCTCAGCATCTGTGTGGATGTTAAAATCGCCCACTATAATTATCTTATCTGAGCTAAGCACTAAGTCAGACAAAAGGTCTGAAAATTCACAGAGAAACTCACAGTAACGACCAGGTGGACGATAGATAATAACAAATAAAACTGGTTTTTGGGACTTCCAATTTGGATGGACAAGACTAAGAGACAAGCTTTCAAATGAATTAAAGCTCTGTCTGGGTTTTTGATTAATTAATAAGCTGGAATGGAAGATTGCTGCTAATCCTCCGCCCCGGCCCGTGCTACGAGCATTCTGACAGTTAGTGTGACTCGGGGGTGTTGACTCATTTAAACTAACATATTCATCCTGCTGTAGCCAGGTTTCTGTAAGGCAGAATAAATCAATATGTTGATCAATTATTATATAATTTACCAACAGGGACTTAGAAGAGAGAGACCTAATGTTTAATAGACCACATTTAACTGTTTTAGTCTGTGGTGCAGTTGAAGGTGCTATATTATTTTTTCTTTTTGAATTTTTATGCTTAAATAGATTTTTGCTGGTTATTGGTAGTCTGGGAGCAGGCACCGTCTCTACGGGGATGGGGTAATGAGGGGATGGCAGGGGGAGAGAAGCTGCAGAGAGGTGTGTAAGACTACAACTCTGCTTCCTGGTCCCAACCCTGGATAGTCACGGTTTGGAGGATTTAAGAAAATTGGCCAGATTTCTAGAAATGAGAGCTGCTCCATCCAAAGTGGGATGGATGCCGTCTCTCCTAACAAGACCAGGTTTTCCCCCAGAAGCTTTGCCAATTATCTATGAAGCCCACCTCATTTTTTGGACACCACTCAGACAGCCAGCAATTCAAGGAGAACATGCGGCTAAACATGTCACTCCCGGTCTGATTGGGGAGGGGCCCAGAGAAAACTACAGAGTCCGACATTGTTTTTGCAAAGTTACACACCGATTTAATGTTAATTTTAGTGACCTCCGATTGGCGTAACCGGGTGTCATTACTGCCGACGTGAATTACAATCTTACCAAATTTACGCTTAGCCTTAGCCAGCAGTTTCAAATTTCCTTCAATGTCGCCTGCTCTGGCCCCCGGAAGACAACTGACTATGGTTGCTGGTGTCGCTAACTTCACATTTCGCAAAACAGAGTCGCCAATAACCAGAGTTTGATCCTCGGCGGGTGTGTCGTCGAGTGGGGAAAAACGGTTAGAGATGTGAACGGGTTGGCGGTGTACACGTGGCTTCTGTTTAGAACTACGCTTCCTTCCGCCATGCTAAATTGGCTAAGAGCTAGTAGCTACGCTAAGCTAGCGGATTCCTAAAAACACGCAAAGTGAATAATGTGTAAATAATTTAGAGGTGATTCAGCAGAAGGAGCGCTTTAGTTAATGCACGTAAAATCACACTGGGAAACAAATCGTAATCTAGATAACTAGATCAATCTAACTGCGCAGATTAAACAGCTAACAGATACAGAAAAACACCGCTGTGCTCCGGAACAGGAAGTGATACAATACCGCAGTGAGAGCCAACCACCAGTAGAGGCTTTAATCTGCACATACACTTGCCTGGGTGCAGTAGCAGGTTGTTTCACGAATCCTCCCTACGGATCCACAGTCACCCTGAGGCCCTCTCTGCAGCCTCTAGAACATGGGTCTTCAACTCCAGTCCTCAAGGTTCAGTGTCCTGCAACTTTTAGATGTTTCTGTGCTTCATCACACCTAAGTCGATTAATAAGGTGATTAGCAGCAGTCTGGAGAACTTGACTGCATACTGAGGAGGTAATTCAGCCTTCTGTCCCATTCTGATGAAGTAGACTGACTGCCTGGAGGCCTATTTCACCAACAAATCATACCACTTAGAACATAATTCAGAAAGAACATAACTTTTATGCAAAGCGGCCAAGATAACTGCAACTTTGGGGAATGATTGTACACAGACTGAAGTTTAAGTCCTTTGTTGGGTTTATTACAATTTTTATGGGTTCTGGTTGTTTTTTTTGTTTTTTTTTTGGGGGGGGGGGTCACCCTGTATAGTCACGAAAGATTTGAAGAATCTCTAAAAGCACTTTTCAAATGTTGATATTTAGAGCCATGTTATACCCTTTACACAGTGCTCCAGGGAAATATTTGTCTCACATTCACAAAGCTGAGATTGTTCTGAACACGTTGATGTCCAACACATGGGCGTTATACTAAAAGCACCTTGAAGGGGGAGTGAGTGAGAGTACGGTAAAATTGAGAAAGTGCCCTTGGACCCGAGAACTTTAAAAGCTTCACACATTTAGCGTCTAACAGTAAACAAAAGCAGTACCTCGTCTCTGGAGGTCATACTGTCTCCTCCTGTTTGGGTCACTCAGGACCTTCCAGGCTACATTGATTTGAAGGAACCTCCTCAGGCTGGACGCCGCCTCTGATGAACGTTCACCGTCAGCACGGTCTGGATGGTACTGGATGGTACACACACACCATGAAAAATAAACACCAGCATAAAGGAAATCAATTCTAAACATCACAGCTGTGATTCACTTTCACCCAAAAAATAACTTCAGATCAGAAAAACCAAAGCAGTTAAAAAAAAAACAACTCAAGCATAAAGACAAAAGAAAGAGAAGG
Organism: Thalassophryne amazonica; assembly: GCF_902500255.1. Classification (NCBI taxonomy): domain Eukaryota; kingdom Metazoa; phylum Chordata; class Actinopteri; order Batrachoidiformes; family Batrachoididae; genus Thalassophryne; species Thalassophryne amazonica. The sequence continues at coordinate 3,534,842 of NC_047110.1, forward strand.
ATGCAGATTAAAGGTGTGAACAGATCCAGCTTCATGTTCTGGTGACAGCGTCTAAAAATAGACATCAGTCAGTCATTCTAACGAGTCAATATCTGAAAAACAACATATGCTATTGAGATCAACAGCCGGGCTGCATCTCAGGACCTGCGGACACTCTTCTGGACCATCGTGGTGCAGAAGAGCTGAACCAGAAGGTGAGACTCTTGAGTTACGCTTCTGTCCTCACCTATGGTCATGAACTTTGGGTAATGAAAGAAAGAATAAGATCAAACCCTCTGGCACACGCTGTCACGTTGTGGGATTTACTTTTCAGTGTTATGCTGATGACAGACAGCTGTACATGCTGATAATCTGCAGGTAATCTGACGCACATCAAGACTTTAGAGGACTGCAGTGCTTCAGTGAAAAGCTGGACATCGAACAGCTTCCTGCTTTTAAATTAAGCCTGAAATGATGACCTTGGGTCTTGCATGATTGTGATTGACGCCATGGAGGCATCGTTTGTAGCATCTTATGAAATACCCCAACAGACATGACCTTATTCTTTTAACTGAGTGTCCTTCAGTGTAAATTTAGGACTGGACCGGAGGCTTCCATGGACTCTTGTCAATTGCTCTTGTGTCATGTTCTGTATTGTAAACCTTTTTGGTAGCACGGCCCAAGCAGAGGGTCACCCCTTTGAGTCTGGTCTGCTTGAGGTTTCTTCCTCAAATCATCAGAGGGAGTTTTTCTTACCACTGTTACTCTGGGGGTTACTAAGGTTAGACCTTACTAGTGTGAAGCGCCTTGAGGCAACTTTGTTTTGATTTGGCGCTATATAAATGAAAATAAATTGAATTTGAACCTTGGGGTGATTTTTGATCCCATGCTGCCCTTTCAACTACACAGAGAAACCACAAGGACTGATTTCTTCCATCTTCAGAACATAAGGATTCGTCCCATCCTGTCTATGGCTGATGCAGAAACTCTGATCCAGGCATTTGTCTTCTTCTCGACTGGACTATTGCAACTTCCTATTCTCTGGTTCCCCCAACTGGTCTAAAATGCTGCTGCTAGAACACAGACTGGAAGCAGAAAGTCTGACCACATTACACTGATTCTGACCTCTCCTCACAGGAGGGCTGTTGGGTAAATTTGATTCAGGTCAGAACTGTGATTCTTATCCTTAATGTCAGTTTCTCCTCACTGTTGTAAATGCAGAGTTGCTGTTGTGCGCATCCTTTGTGGCTTCCAGACAACCGTTCACACTACTTTAGCCAATTAGATCAGCTCATCGTTAGCATGGAGGAGCAGCAACTGCAAGAAGTTCAACCCGCTCTGCCAACGTCAAAACCAAGCATTTGGGTGCACTTTGGATTCTACAATGTCCTGGAAGAAGGAGCATGATATGACCGGCTCTGTACGCGTGCTGTGCAAAATGAAGGTTGAGAATTTTGGAAACACAACAAATGCTCAAGCGCATTGAGCTGAAAGAAGAGGAGCAGCCACCCAGCACACACAACAAGTTCCCAACGTGCAAAAATAATCATCAAATCCATCGCCTGTTTCATTTCAGAAGACCTGCACCTTCACATTTATGACGCAGACAACTGAGCTACTTTTTTATTGAGAAAGTGCTGCCGTAGCTCAAGGACGAGACAAGGGAAAAAGTGGGAGAATCTCTGACCAAAGCCCCCAGAAGGTCTTACATGCGACACCTGAACGTCAAGAGCAACCCAGTGGTTTGTCACATTCGATGCTCACATCATCACAGACGTCTGGCAGCTTACAGACCAGGGTGATGTATGAAGCCACACCGCTGCTGGCGTGAAGGCTGTTTCACTGTGTCACAGATGACTGGAGGCTTAATCTGACGGTGCCACACCCCTGACTTGCACAATGGCACATTGACTCACAATGACAGATGGTGCTTTGGGTTTGACTGCGCAATATTCACGTCCACTTCACATGATGGATGTGTGCCAAATACACGTTGCATATCAACACTTACTTTGTGCTCCTTGAACAGTATCCAGTGGAGGCGCACATACGTGGCACAAGTAGGGCATACCAGCAGGATCTGAAGTGCCGAAGCCATTTCGGGGTTCCCCCGACTGCTATCAGATTTTTCTGAATGCTGTTATGATGCCATACGAATGTGGAGATTGCAATGGGATTGAGCTCAGACAGCCAATCGATGGGTGTCCCACCCAGACTGCACCACAAGTGTTTTGGACATGTGCAAAACATTTGAGGCAGCCACGTGAATTAGCTGTCCAATGTTTTCAGACTGCACCTCAACACTTTTTGAATGCGAGTTGATTCTTCGTCTGATTCGTGCTATGTGTGGCGGGCGTCTTAGCGATGACTGGAAGGGATTCTGAGAATAAATATGCACATTCAATTTTGCTTGTACCAAAAAAAAGTCTGCCCCTTTACATGTGGTGCTGTGGAGGTTAGTGATGCTGACACTGGGTGATGCTGGTGTTTGGATGTTCTTTAAGAGGAAAAATACTTCTATGTTAATGAGCTGTCTCAGAGAAAATCACCAATTTCCATGAAACTTTCCGGAAGTGAAGGACAATCATAAAAACTTGGACCCATAACATTTTTTCAATCCATAAAACGTTCCCAACAACTTTAAATGATCCACTTTTGGCCATGCTTGCCATCTCTACATTGAAATATAGAGTAAAAAAAGCCAATTTTGAAAGTGAACGTTGTCAATTCTAGACGCCTGTATTGCTGTTCCCTGTGTACCAGAATTTAGTAAAATATATTTTTCTAATTTTTTTAGTGTCTGTAGCATGGCATATTGCAGTGTAAGTGTCAAATACAGAAATATAAGGAAATATGCCACAGAGCAAACAGTGGTTTTTGAAGGTCACTGCCCCCCCCATATGAGGAATCACGCTCACTTTTTCTATCTACCTGTATTTCACTACTTATTTAGGTGCGAGTATTTTAATGAAGATAGGGAAAAGTATTTGGGGAAAAAAAAAGGTACGGGAAACGCAAATATACACCATGATCTCACAATTCAATTGTAAGAGAATTTCTAAATTAAAAAATCCAGTAAAGTTCATGAATGCTGTGATGTATCATTTCTGTAATTTATATAATGTTGCACAACCAGAGCTACCTCAGACAAGTACTTTTACTGCTACAAAATATTGATTTTTAGTGTTCTTGAATGTATCATGGCAGGGCTTATAAGTAGATAACAGCTGTTTTGTTTTATTTATTTTATTGAAGGATGCAGAGCTGGAACGTATTACGTGTTGTGTGTGTGTACTGTCTGTGAGCTACACATGTTCATTGTACAGTTATTGTTTTCTATATTTATTGTATTCTGTACTCTCATCCCCCATGTGGGGGTCGTCCGAGTGATCAATAACATCAAACCCGTCAAGAATTGAGAACCAATATGTCAAAGTTGGCCATTTTTACTATATTTTAACTGAAAACACAATGTGAGACCATTTTGACATCAAATTTTGAACTGACCAAAAATTCAAGTAAAATTTTGCCTGATGGAAAAACTAACATTGCCATTCCTAATCAATCTACTTGAAGGGTATACGGTGAAAATTTCATTAAAATCGGAGTCGGACATCCAGCCAGCCCCCCACCCATGATTTTCTCTGAGACAGCCCATTAAGAGTTTTTTTTAAACCACCAATGATTAAGCTTTGCTGGACTGTGGTAAGATTACATGAACAATGTGCACATCCTTTAATTTTAATAATGACTGTATTTTTAACAGATGTTCTGGAATTCTCCTCTAATGTTAAAGTCTGTCAACTCACAACTGTAACATTTTGTTAACAGTCAGAATTATCGGCCTCATCATCACTGATAACGATTATATAATATATAAAGCTGACCGTGTGTGTGTGTGTGCGTGCGCTCTTATGTACAACCACAGCAATTAAGCAAACAACACCAAACGTGCTGCTGTGACTGAGGGCACCAAGAGGGAGGTCACTGGGGCCCCTATGGTCCAGTCACACAACATATGATGATTCCTGAACAAAGGGAAAAAAGGAAAAAAGTCACAAATCGTTGAGAAAAGGTGGATGAATGAGCTTTTGACTTTTCCTATCACCCAATAGCCTGTGAATTAAGAGCGCAAAAGGAACGAAAGAGGAACAAAACAAAACTGAAGCTAACGTTGAGCTCCACGCTTTAAACAAAGTGCGCTTTCATCATCAGAATCCTCACTGTCTGGTTCAGACTCTGGTGATGCGCTGCGCGCTCCGTGTTGCTCCAGTTAAAAACAACAAACTGAAGCGCTTACTCAACATTCATATAACATCTCATTTTTACAAAACACACCACCACAGTAACCACACACACTAAATACTCCACCAAAATAAGACACACTGCAAACACGCCAAATATATCTCAAATCTCTCAAATACCAAAACTCTAATCGCTGTCTGTGCACCCAAAATGCGTGCGTACAAGACAGAGGGGAAGGGAGGGAGGGAGGTCGATCTCTCTTTTTCCAAAACCGTGGTGTTTCTGATCACCAGGCTGTGGCAAGTAAGTAAGTAAGTGGGTGGGTGGGTAGGTCACACACACTCATCACCTTCTCTCCAGCTGATTCACTCTGGATGAATGCTTTCAATGTTTGGATGTGTTGGGTTTTCTGTTTTTACAGTTGTATGCAAACCTTGATAATTGCGCCCCCTTGATAATTTCCATGATTTTCGTTTATAAATCATTGGTTGTTTGGATCAGCAATTTCAGTTAAATATATCATATAGCAGACAAACACACTGATATTTGAGAAGTGAAATGAAGTTTACAGGAGTTACAGAAAGTGTGCAATAATTATTTAAACAAAATTAGGCAGGTGCATACATTTGGGCACCCCAACAGAAGAAATACACCAATATTTAATAGATCCTCCTTTTGCAGAAATAACAGCATCTAAACACTTCCTATAGCTTCAAATGAGAGTTTGGGTTTTGGTTGAAGGTATTTTGGACCATTCTTCTTTACAAAACATCTCAGGTTTGTTGGTTTGCCAGCATGGACAGCCCACTTAAAAATCACACCACAGATTTCCAATAATATTCAGGTCTGGGGACTGAGATGGCCATTCCAGAACGTTGTACTTGTTCCTCTGCATGAATGCCTTAGTAGATTTTGAGCAGTGTTTAGGGTCGTTACCTTGTTGAAAGATCCAGCCTCGGAGCAACTTCAACTTTGTCGCTGATTCATGAACATTGTTCTCAAGAATCTGCTGATATTGACTGGAATCCATGTGAGCCTCAACTTTAACAAGATTCCCAGTACCTGCACTGGCCACACAGCCCCACACCATGATGGAACCACCTCCAAATTTTACTGTAGGTAGCAAGTGTTTTTCTTGGAATGCTGTGTTCGTTTTCAGTCATGCATACTGCATATGTCCAAATAACTCAGTTTTAGTCTCATCAGTCCACAGCACCTTATTCCAAAATGAAGCTGGTTTGTCCAAATGTGCTTTAGCATACCTCAAGTGACTGTTTGTGGCGTGTACGCAGAAATGTTTTCCTCTGCATTACAGCATCATACAGCATATCTTTGTGCAAAGTGCGCTGTATAGTTGAACAATGCACAGAGACACTATCTGCAGCAAGATCATGTTGTAGGTCTTTGGAGCAGGTCTGTGGGTTGACTATGACTGCTCTCACTATCCTTAACTTCAGCTTATCTGAGATTTTTCTTGGCCTGCCACTTCGGGCCTTAACTAGCACTGTGCCTGTGGTCTTCCATTTCCTCACTATGTTCCTCACAGTGGCAAATGACAGCTGAAATCTCTGAGATAGCTTTTTGTATCCTTCACCTGAACCATGTTATTGAACAATCTTTGTTCAACTTTCGACACGAAATATTATTACATCGTGTTGGCCATCAGTACCACAGAAACAAATGAGGCTGATCGCGCTCCTGCAAAGCCCCCCATTGCGAACAAATAAATACACAGCTAGGGCTGCAGCTATCAGCTGTTTTAGTAATCGTGTATTCTATAGATTATTCTGGCGATTAATCGAGTAATTGAATAAAAAGTACTTTTGCGTTTTTAATCATCATCAAGAGTCCAGGGCTCTCCCTAAGCAATGGCACAATGTCGCTGGCCAAAGTGTTGACATTTTGCTGAAATGGCGATGGGATGTGGCTTTCTGTTTTGTTTTCTCTAACTTGTAAATTTTAACCATTTTTAAGTTTTTTTTTTTTTTTTTAAATAAAGGTTAGTGTACTGGGTCTCTACGTGACTTTTTAAATCCCTCTTTCTCTGTGACTCGCCCAGTCTGACAGCCCCTCAGACCGTGTAGAGAGAGACAACAGCCGGCTGCCGAGTCAATAGTCACTCACCACGTTGAGTGGACCGTGTGTTTTTTAAAAAAGGACAAACACACTGCTTCACTTTAAATGTGCAGTAAGTCTATTTCAGATGATCAGCGTGGACCGTCTTTCTCTTAAAAGGCTTTATTTTACTCTGTGTACTCTAAGATAGTGTTTTCATTATCGGATTAGCTTTTCAGATAACTTTGAAAACCATCATCGGACTAATTATCTTCCAATAAGTTTTGGTCCGATAATTTTTAGACCTCTAATGAATTTTTGCAGACATGGCAAACAAAGCTGAATAGTTACAAACATTTATGAAATCTATAACCATTTGAGTACCTACCTGTTAAATGTTTTATAGTAGGCGAGCCGTTCTACCCTCCATAAACAAAGAAGAGCTGGTTCTAGAAGAAACCACTCTATCCTCTGCAGGCAAAGGACAACTGGTCACAAAAAAAGAAAAAGCTCATTTCTTTTGACCCCATACTGATACGCTGGCAATCTCACCCAAGTCATCCAGAGGCATACAGTTGTAACTTATGGTTAAAATTTTTACCAAACTAATTTCAGACAAGTTATTTAAATTAATGTCATGTCTGAAGTTTTATAAAGTGAAAATATCAGATATGGGCAGTACGGTGGATTAGTGATTAGCACTGTTGCCTCACATTGAGAAGGTTGTGGGTTCAACTCCCGTGGCCTTTCTGTGTGGAGTTTGCATGTTCTCCCCGTGTGTGCGTGGGTTTCCTCCGGGTACTCTGGTTTCCTCCCACATCCAATTTAGAAGATCTTCACTTAGCCTGGAAAAAGAGTCTGTTGCTCTATAAAAAAGCCCTCCGTAAAGCTAGGACATCTTTCTACTCATCACTAATTGAAGAAAATAAGAACAACCCAGGTTTCTTTTCAGCACTGTAGCCAGGCTGACAAAGAGTCAGAGCTCTATTGAGCTGAGTATTCCATTATCTTTAACTAGTAATGAGTTCATGACTTTCTTTGCTAACAAAATTTTAACTATTAGAGAAAAAATTACTCATAACCATCCCAAAGACGTATCGTTATCTTTGGCTGCTTTCAGTGATGCCGGTATTTGGTTAGACTCTTTCTCTCCAATTGTTCTGTCTGAGTTATTTTCATTAGTTACTTCATCCAAACCATCAACATGTTTATTAGACCCCATTCCTACCAGGCTGCTCAAGGAAGCCCTACCATTATTTAATGCTTCGATCTTAAATATGATCAATCTATCTTTGTTAGTTGGCTATGTACCAGAGCATGCCATAGGTATTAAAGGCACTGCGCTGCGGTGGTTTGAATCATATTTGTCTAATAGATTACAATTTGTTCATGTAAATGGGGAATCTTCTTCACAGACTAAAGTTAATTATGGAGTTCCACAAGGTTCTGTGCTAGGACCAATTTTATTCACTTTATATATGCTTCCCTTAGGCAGTATTATTAGACGGTATTGCTTAAATTTTCATTGTTACGCAGATGATACCCAGCTTTATCTATCCATGAAGCCAGAGGACACACACCAATTAGCTAAACTGCAGGATTGTCTTACAGACATAAAGACATGGATGACCTCTAATTTCCTGCTTTTAAACTCAGATAAAACTGAAGTTATTGTACTTGGCCCCACAAATCTTAGAAACATGGTGTCTAACCAGATCCTTACTCTGGATGGCATTACCCTGACCTCTAGTAATACTGTGAGAAATCTTGGAGTCATTTTTGATCAGGATATGTCATTCAAAGCGCATATTAAACAAATATGTAGGACTGCTTTTTTGCATTTACGCAATATCTCTAAAATCAGAAAGGTCTTGTCTCGGAGTGATGCTGAAAAACTAATTCATGCATTTATTTCCTCTAGGCTGGACTATTGTAATTCATTATTATCAGGTTGTCCTAAAAGTTCCCTAAAAAGCCTTCAGTTAATTCAAAATGCTGCAGCTAGAGTGCTGACGGGGACTAGAAGGAGAGAGCATATCTCACCCATATTGGCCTCTCTTCATTGGCTTCCTGTTAATTCTAGAATAGAATTTAAAATTCTTCTTCTTACTTATAAGGTTTTGAATAATCAGGTCCCATCTTATCTTAGGGACCTCGTAGTACCATATCACCCCAATAGAGCGCTTCGCTCTCAGACTGCAGGCTTACTTGTAGTTCCTAGGGTTTGTAAGAGTAGAATGGGAGGCAGAGCCTTCAGCTTTCAGGCTCCTCTCCTGTGGAACCAGCTCCCAATTCAGATCAGGGAGACAGACACCCTCTCTACTTTTAAGATTAGGCTTAAAACTTTCCTTTTTGCTAAAGCTTATAGTTAGGGCTGGATCAGGTGACCCTGAACCATCCCTTAGTTATGCTGCTATAGACGTAGACTGCTGGGGGGTTCCCATGATGCACTGTTTCTTTCTCTTTTTGCTCTGTATGCACCACTCTGCATTTAATCATTAGTGATCGATCTCTGCTCCCCTCCACAGCATGTCTTTTTCCTGGTTCTCTCCCTCAGCCCCAACCAGTCCCAGCAGAAGACTGCCCCTCCCTGAGCCTGGTTCTGCTGGAGGTTTCTTCCTGTTAAAAGGGAGTTTTTCCTTCCCACTGTAGCCAAGTGCTTGCTCACAGGGGGTCGTTTTGACCGTTGGGGTTTTACATCATTATTGTATGGCCTTGCCTTACAATATAAAGCGCCTTGGGGCAACTGTTTGTTGTGATTTGGCGCTATATAAAAAAAAAATTGATTGATTGATTGATCCAAAGCCATGCGGGTTAGGTGGACTGTAGTCTTTAAATTGTCCGTAGGTGTGTGTGTGGGTGTGTCTGTGTTTGCTTGTCTGTGGCCCTGCAACAGACTGGCGTCCTGTCCTGGGTGTACCCCGCCTCGCGCTCTATGGCTGCTGGAATAGGCTCCAGCCCCCCGCGACCCTTAATTGGACTAAGCGGTAGAAGAAGAATGAATGAATATCAGATATATGTTTTAGTTTTAAAGTAATGCACTAAGTTTGAAGGTTTTAGTGTGGACATGCTGTGTCGAGAGGTGCATTATGGGTAATCTCAGTACATTCATGATAGGAGAAATGCATCTGAGACGCTCTGATCAGGCTCCACACGGACAACAGCATTAAACTCTTTGTATATTGTGCCTAAAACTCTCGTGAATATATTCTCTGGGTTTATAGACGTTGTTATTGTGTTCCTTTTATGTAAAAATGCCAGAAGAAGCTCAGGTTGCTTCTCCATTATTTTCAAGTGGAATCACTGCAATTGATTTGGTCTTTAGTCCTGCTTATGTCAAACACTGTCTGTCGTCTTTGTTCCAGAGTAATATATATAAGATGTCTGAAATTCAGTTTGCGTTTATTAAATTCTACCCATCTTAAACGCAGCAGAGACAGATTATCTGGAATTTTGTTTTGGCAAGTTTTCACAGTCTCTACTGCCATCTACTGGCCAGTAGTGTTCATGGCAGTATTCGCCCTGTACTGAGTGTCCAGTAGATGGCAGTGTTCTATTTATTTTGACATCAGTTATATCAGACGGTTATCTATTTACAACTTGGCTTTTTTTTTTTTTTTTGAAAATGCCTTTTTTTTTTGGCATATTTTACAAAAGCACATTTATCTGTAAACACCAACACATGACACACCTCACATTAACGTGTTGGTTTACATCGAATGAATGAGTCAACCAATCAGTGTTAGCGGAGGCACATTTTACCCATAATCCTTTGCCATCTGTCTGTGTTTGTTCCAAAACTTCAGAATTAGTGCATTATTTAAAATTAAAAGATATATGTTATATTTTAACTTTGTACACACACACACACACAGGTCCTCATGGTAATTTTGGGCTTTTAGTGATGTCTGAACTGTTCTTTTGTCAGGGTGGAATGATTATACAGCAAACATCACCAATGCCTATAAAAAAAAAACATGAATTGAGTGCAAAAGTTCTGCATACATACAATATATACATACACCCCCACTAATATTGGGTTAAATGTCCCTTAGCAAACTACAGCTCAACCAGACGTGTTTTATCACCATCAATAATCTTGTGGTATCATTCTGGCTGATATTTGACCACTCTTCTTGGTAGAATTTAAATTGGTTTGTTTCCTGGCACTGACCATGCGTTTAAGTGTAGTCCACAAATTTTCAATGGGGTTGAGGCTGGGGCTTTAAGAACTCTATTCCAGATTCCTGATTTATCCAACACACAACCAGTTCTGATGTGTGTTTGGGATCATTGTCCTATTGGAACACACAATTGTGGCTAAGTTTCAACTGTCTTTCTGTTGATTTGAGGTAACATTGAAGAACCTGGAGGTAGTCCTCCTTCTTGACTATTCCATCCACTTTGTGCAGTGCACCAGTACCACTGGCAGCAAAGCTGCCCCAGAGCATGATGGTATCACCACCATGCTTGACAGCTGGTACAGTGTTCTTAGGTTTAAAGCCTCACCTTTACTCCTCCAGTCATACCTGTCATCATCATCATGGACAAATAGCTCAATCCATGTCTCGTTTGACCATAAAACTTTTCTCCAGAAGACATCTGACTTGTCCATGTGGGCAGCTGCAAGTTTCAGTCTGTCTTGTCTATTTTGGAAGAGGGGCTTTTTTTCTTGCTTGGCACCCCCTCAGTCCATGGTGATGTAAAACTCGCTTCACTGTGGACAGTGACACATTCCAGCAGTTTCCAGTTTATAGCAGGTCTGAGCCTTGGTGGTTCCTGAACATCCAAACCAATTTCCTCTCATCTGAGGGTGACAGTTTGGGTCTTCATCCAGACCTCCGGCTAACTTGTACTTACGTGCAGTTGTTTGAACTGATGATCTTTGAATCTGCAGTTGTTTAGAAATGGCTCCAAGAGACATTCTCAACTTGTAACAATCTACAGTTCTCCTTAGATCTTCATGGAGTTCCTTGGACGTTTCCATTATTCTGAGTACTGGTCAGTCCAATGAGTGCTGGCAAAGAGAAACCACCAGTTGTAGCCAATCATGATCACTCACAAGGAGTTAATAGGCTATATGTTAGGCTCATGTTAGAAGACATTGTAGAACTTTCTGCACCTATTTTTAATTAAACAAAAAATTATTATTATTTGATTATTTAGAAATCTTTGATGTTCATCTGTAAATTAAAACCATAACTTATCTGGTGTTGTTGAGATAATTTCTTGATAAACATTATCAGGAACCATGGGCATTTATTTTTCGACAAATAAAATAGCATGAAAAGTCGTGTACATGTTTAAATCTGGTAGATTCATTCATTCAGAAAATGTTGAAATGTTTAGAACTATATTTCTTAAATCATAAACAAATAAGAAACAGCACAGTACCATTTTCTTTGATTGCTTGATAGTTAAAATATTTAAATAAATAAATAAAAAATCTAAGTTATTTAAAGTTTAGACTTTTCTTACAGTTATGGCAATAACAATTAAAAACTGTCTAGCTTTATTTGGTAAAAATAAAAATAGGTCGAACAATTTACAAATATAAATGTTCACTTAGCTCAACGGTGATCAATTTAACTTCCTGCAGCTAAAAGCTAATGCTAGCTGATAAACGTCAGCAGAGCACTAACATCACATATAATTCTTTAATTACTGACTCACCTCAGACTAATTTTTGTCCGTTGCTCAAACTCAATCTTGTGATTTTGACTCGCAGACTGAGTTAAACTCTCATCTGTATGCTAACAGTGTTAAGCATTTTTAACAGCTGGGACCTTCACCTGTTCCCTCCACTTAATGTATCATTATTACTTATTACAGCAAGAAATAAGCAGCTGAAAACGTTTAATGTCCACAACAAAGTAAACCATTAGGAGAACCACTGGACAGTCCCCAAAAATATATATATTTTTTCAATTTATTTTAATTTATATAGCACCAAATCACAACAGAGTTGCCTCAAGGTGCTTCACACAAGTCTAACCTTACTAATCCCCAGAGCAGCAGTGGTAAGGAAAAACTCCCTCTGAGGAAGAAACCTCAAGCAGACCAGACTCAAAGGGGTGACCCTCTGCTTGGGCCATGATACAGACATAAATTACAGAACAATTCACAAAACAAATATACAGGAAATGCTGTTGGTGCACAGGACAGGAGGGTCTCCAGCACAAATACCACACCCATCTCTGGATGGAGCCGCACCTTAAACAGAGAGAAAAAAACAGAATCAGACATCAGAAACACAACAAATACAGTATAATTTGTCAGCATTAAACAACAAGATAAACAGAAGAAATACTAAGGTGATCGCCGGCCACTAGCCCTAAACTTCACTAAAAGACCCAGAATTTAGATAAAGTTGAGGCCGCGGCACGCCCCGTTTACTAATAAAATGAATTAAAAGAGTGAAAAGCACAGAACTATATGATGTCATATGCTAGCCATAAAAAAGGGAAAATAAGTGTGTCTTAAGTCTGGACTTCAGACAACTTTACTGATCCCAAAAAAAGGGCAATTACATTTACACTCCAATTACCTCAGACAAGATACAGCAATTAATCCACAATTATTACTTGTTTACCATAATAATGGAAACATCAAAATTAAAGACAACACATATACATTTGACATTGTTTATGTGCACAAAACTTGAAGTAGTCCGTCTTACAAATTGAGGCAAAGTGGGTGAAGGCCACAGCAGGAGGGGCCCGCGCCGCCCAGCCTGGGGGTTGAAGGCTGCAATAGTAAAAACCGCGCTGCCTTCGAGGTGGCAAGGCGGAAGCCAGGGTGGGGGGAGTGGAGAGACATAGACTTGAAAGTCTCCACAGAATCTGACTGTTTTATTGATGCAGGGAGATCATTCCACAGAACAGGGGCACGATAAGAGAAAGCTCTGTGACCCACAGACTTTTTCTTCACTCTAGGGACACAAAGTAGTCCTGCACCCTGAGAACATAGAGCCCGGGTCGGTACGTAAGGTTTAATTAGGTCAGCTAGGTAGGGAGGAGCCAGTCCGTGAACAATTTTCTAGACTAGTAGCAGAACCTTAAAATCTGATCTCACTGGGACAGGAAGCCAGTGAAGAGACGCCAAAATGCGTGTAATGTGGTCGAACTTTCTGCTTCCTGTCAAAAGTCTGGCTGCAGCATTTTGAACCAATTGGAGAGCCCTAATGCTGGACTGCGGTTAACCAGAACACAGAACATTGCAGTAGTCCAATCTAGAAGAGACAGATGCATGAATCAGGGTCTCAGCATCAGCCATAGACAGGATGGGATGAATCTTCACTATATTTTGCAGGTGAAAGAAAGCAGTCCTCGTAATGTCTCTAATGTGGAGGTCAAAGGACAATGTAGGATGAAAAATTGCCCCAAGGTTACTCACTTTGTCAGTGTGATGTATGACACACGGGCCTAGGCTAAGCATTAACTGGTCAAATTGATGCCAATGTCTCACTGGACCAAGAACCATCATTTCAGTCTTATCACAATTTAAAAGTAGGAAGTTTATAGACATCCAGCTTCTCACTGATGCAAGGCAATCTTCTAAGAATTTTATGTGGATGAGATTACCAGCAGCTATCACCATGTATAACTGAGTATCATCGGCATAGCAGTGAAAAGTAATCCCAAAACGCCACAATATGTGCCAAAGGGGTGCTATATAAAGGGAGAAAAGCAGGGGGCTAAGACGGACCCCTGTGGAACCCCAAATTTCATGTCACTAAGGTTAGAGGTAGTGTTACTGTACAAAACACAGTGAGGTACTGGTCAGGTATGACGTCAGCCATGCAAGGGCACTCCCAGTAATCCCAAAATAATTTTCCAGCCTATCAAGTAGAATATGATGATCCACTGTATCAAATGCAGTACTGAGATCTAACAGCACCAGAACTGTAGTGGTGTCCGAATCCACTGCAAGCAGAAGATCATTCACCACTTTAGTGAGAGCTGTCTCTGTGGAATGATATTTTCTAAAAGCAGACTGCAGTGGCTCAAAGAGATTATTCTCAGTAAGATAGTCCACGAGCTACTGCGACTTATAACTGCCATGAGTCATAAAAATATGACTTAGAGGAAAAGAAAACCCACTGATAATTTACAATTGGGTTGGTAGATTATGATATTGAGGGTCCATATGAAAAGTTGTAGGCATGTGTCATCATTTATGTTAAAGTTAACAGTGTTTTTGTGTGGCTGATTTAAAGCCACCAGCAGGTGGCCATGTTGGCTGCTATAACAGCGATGTGTGATGTCACATGGGCACAGAGGTTCACAATTCCACCACTGTTGCCCTGCAGTATAGAAGGGGCAAAGCACGTAAGCGGCAATCAACATCCTGGATCCCGGATCGGTATCGGGTTCCGATACCTACATAATTCGCGGATCGGAATTTCCTGATCCAACCTGTGGGATTTTCCAATACTGAAGAGAAACCACATCTGTGAAACCTCTCTCTGCTGCCTGCTCTCTGCTGTTTACTGGTGAACGGCAGGAGAAGAAGGGGGGTGGGGGGAGGGGAGGAGGGAGGTTTCTGTGCTGAAGGTGAGCTATGTCTTCTGTGAGCCCGCACCAGAGACAAGTTTAAATCCACCTGTCATGGCAAATTTCCACACGGCTCTCGGGGTCAAATGGTCTGTGCCACACAGCACGGATTTTATGAAAAATAAACTGAATTGTTACTGAAGAATCAGCCGCTTTAACGTCCCGGGGCTGTGAAGCTGTAGCTCGGAGCGTAGCTCAAGAGAACAGCTGAACAGAGATTCACTTTCACCCCGCTGAACGGGAAAAGCACCAAAATCCTTCAGTACTTACTAGGGTTGAGCCGGATACTCGTTTCAGACAGGTATCCGGTACGGATAAAGCATTTTTGACGAGCACGAGCATGATCCAAATAAAACTCATCAATATCTGTGCTTGTGCTGAAGGAAAGTTCTCATTGGCTAACTGACTGTCTTCAAGCTCTGTGATTGGCCAGTCACACACAGTGCCCACCCCTCCCTACACAGACACGTCTCTCTGCAGCTTCTTTCTCTCTCACACACACACACACACACACACACACACACACACACACACACACACACACACACACACACACACACACACACACACACACACACACACACACACAGAGAGAGAGACAGGATCTCTCTGTGCTTGGCTGGATTCTGCCTCACGTGGCTCTGTCAGTACTCTAAGTTGTCTTCAGCTCGCCTCTTT
Source organism: Thalassophryne amazonica (assembly GCF_902500255.1). Classification (NCBI taxonomy): domain Eukaryota; kingdom Metazoa; phylum Chordata; class Actinopteri; order Batrachoidiformes; family Batrachoididae; genus Thalassophryne; species Thalassophryne amazonica. The sequence goes on from NC_047110.1 coordinate 3,550,354, forward strand.
TTCGGTTGGTCTGATATTTAAAATTACTTGGTGAACTTGTTTCGTATCTTACTGCTGTGCTTTTGACAAGACAGAGCTGAAAACAGCTCCTGTTGCATCGGTCACTGCCTCCACTATGGTCAGGTTATTTATTTATTTATGTATTAACCGTTTGTTTGCTCTTTGTTTTGTTGGTGATATAAAGTCAGTTGGAAAACTTTGCTCCTACTGAACGCGGTGCTTTTGAGAAGAACACAGTGAACAAGGCTGACATATTATTTCCCTGTTTGCCATCACTGTATGTTTGTATGAATCACCAAGTTCACACAGATCATTAAAAAATAAACAATCTTACAGACCACTTACACACGTACACACATATAGCTGAACACACAAAGTAGCCTATATTAATATTTTTATTGAATATTTTCTGCATGCAGTATCTGACACTTTCTCACTGCACTTCATAAAATAAACTGGTCAGTTGAACAACCTCTCTCTCTCTCATACAGTCACACACAGACAGACACACACACACACCTTAATCAATATTGTTTAACTTTGTGTGGGAAAAAATACCAAGAACGTGAGGTAGTAAAAATAAATAAATAATAATAAAAAAAAAAAAAATCAGTTTGATCATAAAATAAAAAAAAGAAAGTTGTGTTAAGTATGAGAACTCTTCTTCATGCAGACTTAGTAGTTCATAATTTCCTACTACATTGAATGTCAATTCTGAGGCTGTTCTGTTATTCATTCATACAATTAAGAATATTCATGTTCTGAGTTTATAACAAAACTTGTTCTATAAATATTTCCCTTACTATTGTGATCAAAAACATTGAATCTCAATTCTGAGGCTGTTCTGTAAATAGTTTTCAAACAATAAATATAGCAACTTCTGATCAATCCATATCAATTTCAGACTTAAAATAATGCACTGATTTAAGCCCCAGCATTTCTGGTTAAACCACACCCACTTCCGGTTTAGGCCCCGCCTACTACGCCTACAGCTACAGATAAATTAGTTGGCTGAACAGATACAGTTAGTGGTGTACTCGCTCATCCCTAGTGTTTACCCAGTTACTCCTGTGAGCACGAATGATACATTTAGACATTTAGTTTATTTTACAGTTTATCATTAGATTTATTGGATTCTTTTCCCTTCCTGATCACTGGAATAATATCCTGTGCAGGGCTAAGATTTTTTGGGAAAGTAAAGATAAAAATCAAACCAAACATGTGGAGCACAGGTTTGCTGTGCCGGTGTTTGGATGATCTTTGGTGTGGCGGGGTCTCTTTTCAGTTAGTGGTGCGTGATGCTTGTGTGGTTACCAATAAGACCAGCTGCTGGTATCTGTTTCTGAGGTGCTGCACAGAGTCCGATGGGCTGGCTCCCAGAACCACGTACAGGTCTTCTTCTGGTGGGTCACACATCTCTGCTGAGACACAACATCATCATTAGATTCCTCCAGACTGAACACTCCAAACCAGAGCAGCAGACCTGTGCCAGGCAAGAACGTGACAAAAACCCTGCCATAGCCTGTCCTTCGACACTAGACTCAACATTTAACAGCTCTGAGTTTGAAAAGACATCCACAGCAGGACTGAGATTTTCAAGATGGCGCTGTCGATGCAGCTGCCTATTACTTCAGCTCTGCCCCCTCTTTTCCTACTTTCACTATTTTTAATACTTTTTAATAGTGCTTTATTGTTTTTATTTGCAGTGGGCGGTACCCTGTGCAAGTGTACACATGGGAAACCCACATTTGTAACTCTTGTGATTAGTTTTTTGCTTCTTTCGGCATTTTTTGAGGCAGCACAGTGAAATCCCTTTGTCTCCAGCTCCAGATGTCCCATTGTTTACAGCCGGGATCAGCTGCTTGGACTAAGAGACTCTATGCACAGTGGACCGGGTCCCCGCTATGCTGAGCACCTGGAAGTACCTGCAGATATACGAAGGAGACAGAGAGGCTGCAGAGGTGGATGGATGAAGCGGAGAAGGACTTATATTCCATCTGTGGTCATGGGGAATGTAAAATCTCTACCGCAACAAGACAGAGGAGCTAGCAGCGCTAACCCATTTCCAGAGGCTGTATAAGGGCTGCAGTCTCATGTGCTTCACGGAGACGTGCTTGGATGAACATGTACCGGACTCTTATTAACATGGACGGCTTCACACTCATCCGCGCGGACAGGACGTTGGCGGAGAGCAGGAAGAAAAGAGGAGGGGTCTCGCCGTTTATGTGAGTGAGATATGGTGCAACGCAGCTCATGTTCACGTGAAGGATTCGATCTGCTCCTCAGACGTGGAGCTACTCGCTGTGAGCATGAGGCCGTACTATCTCCCATAGGAGTTTGGGAATGTGAAGCCCGTAAAATTTTCACCAAAAGCCAGATAAATTTTTTGAATGGTTTCCAGGTGCCAGTCTCTAACAACTTCTGACAAAATTCTGATGGAAAAAAAGTCCTTTTCATTCCGCCATTTCCAGACAATGAAAATCCAACAAAGGGGCGGGACCACTCCTTCCCAAGGCGTGCTCACAGGCGAATGACATCACCGACAGGCGTGGAAAAACTCACGCATGCGCACGAGGGTTCAAGCATGTCTGACGTCAAAACATATGAATGAAATCCATATAGTTTTTGAAAAAAATAAAAAGGACTGTTACTTTATTGACAGACCTCATATAAGTAAGAAGAAGAATTTTAAAATCTATTCTAAAATTAACAGGGAGCCAATGAAGAGAAGCCAATACTGGTGGTTGGCTCTCACTGCGGTATTGTATCACTTCCTGTTCCGGAGCACAGCGGTGTTTTTCTGTATCTGTTAGCTGTTTAATCTGCGCAGTTAGATTGATCTAGTTATCTAGATTACGATTTGTTTCCCAGTGTAATCTTTACGTGCCTTAACTAAAGCACTCCTTCTGCTGAATCACCTCTAAATTATTTACACATTATTCACTTTGTGTGTTTTTAGGAATCCGCTAGCTTAGCGTAGCTACTAGCTCTTAGCCGATTTAGCATGGCGGCTTCTCCTGTCTCTCCCGCACTTTTCTGCTCTGGGTGTGAAATGTTTAGTTATTCCTCGGCCTCCTTTAGCAGTAATGGTACTTGTAATAAGTGTAGCTTGTTTGTAGCTTTGGAGGCCAGGCTGGGCGAATTGGAGACTCGGCTCCGCACCGTGGAAAATTCTACAGCTAGCCAGGCCCCTGTAGTCGGTGCGGACCAAGGTAGCTTAGCCGCCGTTAGTTACCCCCTGGCAGATCCCAAGCAGCAGGGAAAGCAGGCCGACTGGGTGACTGTGAGGAGGAAGCGTAGCCCTAAACAGAAGCCACGTGTACACCGCCAACCCGTTCACATCTCTAACCATTTTTCCCCACTCGACGACACACCCGCCGAGGATCAAACTCTGGTTATTGGCGACTCTGTTTTGCGAAATGTGAAGTTAGCGACACCAGCAACCATAGTCAATTGTCTTCCGGGGGCCAGAGCAGGCGACATTGAAGGAAATTTGAAACTGCTGGCTAAGGCTAAGCGTAAATTTGGTAAGATTGTAATTCACGTCGGCAGTAATGACACCCGATTACGTCAATCGGAGGTCACTAAAATTAACATTAAATCGGTGTGTAACTTTGCAAAAACAATGTCAGACTCTGTAGTTTTCTCTGGGCCCCTCCCCAATCGGACCGGGATTGACATGTTTAGCCGCATGTTCTCCTTGAATTGCTGGCTGTCTGAGTGGTGTCCAAAAAATGAGGTGGGCTTCATAGATAATTGGCAAAGCTTCTGGGGAAAACCTGGTCTTGTTAGGAGAGACAGCATCCATCCCACTTTGGATGGAGCAGCTCTCATTTATAGAAATCTGGCCAATTTTCTTAAATCCTCCAAACCGTGACTATCCAGGGTTGGGACCAGGAAGCAGAGTTGTAGTCTTACACACCTCTCTGCAGCTTCTCTCCCCCTGCCATCCCCTCATTACCCCATCCCCGTAGAGACGGTGCCTGCTCCCAGACTACCAATAACCAGCAAAAATCTATTTAAGCATAAAAATTCAAAAAGAAAAAATAATATAGCACCTTCAACTGCACCACAGACTAAAACAGTTAAATGTGGTCTATTAAACATTAGGTCTCTCTCTTCTAAGTCCCTGTTGGTAAATTATATAATAATTGATCAACATATTGATTTATTCTGCCTTACAGAAACCTGGTTACAGCAGGATGAATATGTTAGTTTAAATGAGTCAACACCCCCGAGTCACACTAACTGTCAGAATGCTCGTAGCACGGGCCGGGGCGGAGGATTAGCAGCAATCTTCCATTCCAGCTTATTAATTAATCAAAAACCCAGACAGAGCTTTAATTCATTTGAAAGCTTGTCTCTTAGTCTTGTCCATCCAAATTGGAAGTCCCAAAAACCAGTTTTATTTGTTATTATCTATCGTCCACCTGGTCGTTACTGTGAGTTTCTCTGTGAATTTTCAGACCTTTTGTCTGACTTAGTGCTTAGCTCAGATAAGATAATTATAGTGGGCGATTTTAACATCCACACAGATGCTGAGAATGACAGCCTCAACACTGCATTTAATCTATTATTAGACTCTATTGGCTTTGCTCAAAAAGTAAATGAGTCCACCCACCACTTTAATCATATCTTAGATCTTGTTCTGACTTATGGTATGGAAATAGAAGACTTAACAGTATTCCCTGAAAACTCCCTTCTGTCTGATCATTTCTTAATAACATTTACATTTACTCTGATGGACTACCCAGCAGTGGGGAATAAGTTTCATTACACTAGAAGTCTTTCAGAAAGCGCTGTAACTAGGTTTAAGGATATGATTCCTTCTTTATGTTCTCTAATGCCATATACCAACACAGTGCAGAGTAGCTACCTAAACTCTGTAAGTGAGATAGAGTATCTCGTCAATAGTTTTACATCCTCATTGAAGACAACTTTGGATGCTGTAGCTCCTCTAAAAAAGAGAGCTTTAAATCAGAAGTGCCTGACTCCGTGGTATAACTCACAAACTCGTAGCTTAAAGCAGATAACCCGTAAGTTGGAGAGGAAATGGCGTCTCACTAATTTAGAAGATCTTCATTTAGCCTGGAAAAAGAGTCTGTTGCTCTATAAAATAGCCCTCCGTAAAGCTAGGACATCTTTCTACTCATCACTAATTGAAGAAAATAAGAACAATCCCAGGTTTCTTTTCAGCACTGTAGCCAGGCTGACAAAGAGTCAGAGCTCTATTGAGCTGAGTATTCGATTAACTTTAACTAGTAATGACTTCATGACTTTCTTTGCTAATAAAATTTTAACTATTAGAGAAAAAATTACTCATAACCATCCCAAAGACGTATCGTTATCTTTGGCTGCTTTCAGTGATGCCGGTATTTGGTTAGACTCTTTCTCTCCGATTGTTCTGTCTGAGTTATTTTCATTAGTTACTTCATCCAAACCATCAACATGTTTATTAGACCCCATTCCTACCAGGCTGCTCAAGGAAGCCCTACCATTATTTAATGCTTCGATCTTAAATATGATCAATCTATCTTTGTTAGTTGGCTATGTACCACAGGCTTTTAAGGTGGCAGTAATTAAACCATTACTTAAAAAGCCATCACTTGACCCAGCTATCTTAGCTAATTATAGGCCAATCTCCAACCTTCCTTTTCTCTCAAAAATTCTTGAAAGGGTAGTTGTAAAACAGCTAACTGATCATCTGCAGAGGAATGGTCTATTTGAAGAGTTTCAGTCAGGTTTTAGAATTCATCATAGTACAGAAACAGCATTAGTGAAGGTTACAAATGATCTTCTTATGGCCTCGGACAGTGGACTCATCTCTGTGCTTGTTCTGTTAGACCTCAGTGCTGCTTTTGATACTGTTGACCATAAAATTTTATTACAGAGATTAGAGCATGCCATAGGTATTAAAGGCACTGCGCTGCGGTGGTTTGAATCATATTTGTCTAAGATTACAATTTGTTCATGTAAATGGGGAATCTTCTTCACAGACTAAAGTTAATTATGGAGTTCCACAAGGTTCTGTGCTAGGACCAATTTTATTCACTTTATACATGCTTCCCTTAGGCAGTATTATTAGACGGTATTGCTTAAATTTTCATTGTTACGCAGATGATACCCAGCTTTATCTATCCATGAAGCCAGAGGACACACACCAATTAGCTAAACTGCAGGATTGTCTTACAGACATAAAGACATGGATGACCTCTAATTTCCTGCTTTTAAACTCAGATAAAACTGAAGTTATTGTACTTGGCCCCACAAATCTTAGAAACATGGTGTCTAACCAGATCCTTACTCTGGATGGCATTACCCTGACCTCTAGTAATACTGTGAGAAATCTTGGAGTCATTTTTGATCAGGATATGTCATTCAAAGCGTATATTAAACAAATATGCAGGACTGCTTTTTTGCATTTACGCAATATCTCTAAAATCAGAAAGGTCTTGTCTCAGAGTGATGCTGAAAAACTAATTCATGCATTTATTTCCTCTAGGCTGGACTATTGTAATTCATTATTATCAGGTTGTCCTAAAAGTTCCCTAAAAAGCCTTCAGTTAATTCAAAATGCTGCAGCTAGAGTACTGACGGGGACTAGAAGGAGAGAGCATATCTCACCCATATTGACCTCTCTTCATTGGCTTCCTGTTAATTCTAGAATAGAATTTAAAATTCTTCTTCTTACTTATAAGGTTTTGAATAATCAGGTCCCATCTTATCTTAGGGACCTCGTAGTACCATATCACCCCAATAGAGCGCTTCGCTCTCAGACTGCAGGCTTACTTGTAGTTCCTAGGGTTTGTAAGAGTAGAATGGGAGGCAGAGCCTTCAGCTTTCAGGCTCCTCTCCTGTGGAACCAGCTCCCAATTCAGATCAGGGAGACAGACACCCTCTCTACTTTTAAGATTAGACTTAAAACTTTCCTTTTTGCTAAAGCTTATAGTTAGGGCTGGATCAGGTGACCCTGAACCATCCCTTAGTTATGCTGCTATAGACGTAGACTGCTGGGGGGTTCCCATGATACACTGTTTCTTTCTCTTTTTGCTCTGTATGCACCACTCTGCATTTAATCATTAGTGATCGATCTCTGCTCCACTCCACAGCATGTCTTTTTCCTGGTTCTCTCCCTCAGCCCCAACCAGTCCCAGCAGAAGACTGCCCCTCCCTGAGCCTGGTTCTGCTGGAGGTTTCTTCCTGTTAAAAGGGAGTTTTTTCTTCCCACTGTAGCCAAGTGCTTGCTCACAGGGGGTCGTTTTGACCGTTGGGGTTTTACATAATTATTGTATGGCCTTGCCTTACAATATAAAGCGCCTTGGGGCAACTGTTTGTTGTGATTTGGCGCTATATAAAAAAATTGATTGATTGATTGATTGAATATGGGTGAGATATACTCTCTCCTTCTAGTCCCCGTCAGTACTCTAGCTGCAGCATTTTGAATTAACTGAAGGCTTTTCAGTGAACTTTTAGGACAACCTGATAATAATGAATTACAATAGTCCAGCCTAGAGGAAATAAATGCATGAATTAGTTTTTCAGCATCACTCTGAGACAAGACCTTTCTAATTTTAGAGATATTGCGCAAATGCAAAAAAGCAGTCCTGATCAAAAATGACTCCAAGATTTCTCACAGTATTACTAGAGGTCAGGGTAATGCCATCCAGAGTAAGGATCTGGTTAGACACCATGTTTCTAAGATTTGTGGGGCCAAGTACAATAACTTCAGTTTTATCTGAATTTAAAAGCAGGAAATTAGAGGTCATCCATGTCTTTATGTCTGTAAGACAATCCTGCAGTTTAGCTAATTGGTGTGTGTCCTCTGGCTTCATGGATAGATAAAGCTGGGTATCATCTGCGTAACAATGAAAATTTAAGCAATGCCGTCTAATAATACTGTCTAAGGGAAGCATGTATAAAGTGAATAAAATTGGTCCTAGCACAGAACCTTGTGGAACTCCATAATTTACCTTAGTCTGTGAAGAAGATTCCCCATTTACATGAACAAATTGTAATCTATTAGACAAATATGATTCAAACCACCGCAGCGCAGTGCCTTTAATACCTATGGCATGCTCTAATCTCTGTAATAAAATTTTATGGTCAACAGTATCAAAAGCAGCACTGAGGTCTAACAGAACAAGCACAGAGATGAGTCCACTGTCCGAAGCCATAAGAAGATCATTTGTAACCTTCACTAATGCTGTTTCTGTACTATGATGAATTCTAAAACCTGACTGAAACTCTTCAAATAGACCATTCCTCTGCAGATGATCAGTTAGCTGTTTTACAACTACCCTTTCAAGAATTTTTGAGAGAAAAGGAAGGTTGGAGATTGGCCTATAATTAGCTAAGATAGCTGGGTCAAGTGATGGCTTTTTAAGTAATGGTTTAATTACTGCCACCTTAAAAGCCTTCCTTGAGCAGCCTGGTAGGAATGGGGTCTAATAGACATGTTGATGGTTTGGATGAAGTAACTAATGAAAATAACTCAGACAGAACTATCGGAGAGAAAGAGTCTAACCAAATACCGGCATCACTGAAAGCAGCCAAAGATAACGATATGTCTTTGGGATGGTTATGAGTAATTTTTTTCTCTAATAGTTAAAATTTTATTAGTAAAGAAAGTCATGAAGTCATTACTAGTTAAAGTTAAAGGAATACTCGGCTCAATAGAGCTCTGACTCTTTGTCAGCCTGGCTACAGTGCTGAAAAGAAACCTGGGGTTGTTCTTATTTTCTTCAATTAGTGATGAGTAGCAGCTGACGTAGAACTGGTGCGGACCAGGGGAATCCGACTGTTTAATTAAAACACGACACATTAATACACACATACATACAGTGAGGAAAATAAGTATTTGAATACCCTGCAAGTTCTCCCACTTAGAAATCATGGAGGGGTATGTGTGTGTGTGTGTATATATATATATATATATATATATATATATATATATATATATATATATATATATATATATATATATATATATATACATATATATATATATATACACACACACACACACACACACACACACACACACACACACACACACACACACACACACACACACACACACACACACAACCCCTGGCAAAAATGATGGAATCACGGGCCCCGGAGGATGTTCATTCAGTTGTTCAGATCACAGACATGACACAAAACTAAAATCATTTCAAATGACAACTTTCTGGCTTTAAGAAACACTGTAAGAAATCAAGAAAAAAAATTGTGGCAGTCAGTAACGGTTACTTTTTTAGACCAAGCAGAGGAAAAAAATATGGAATCACTCAATTCTGAGGAAAAAATGATGGAATCATGAAAAACAAAAGAACGCTCCAACACATCACTAGTATTTTGTTGCACCACCTCTGGCTTTTATAACAGCTTGCAGTCTCTGAGGCATGGACTTAATGAGTGACAAACAGTACTCTTCATCAATCTGGCTCCAACTTTCTCTGATTGCTGTTGCCAGATCAGCTTTGCAGGTTGGAGCCTTGTCATGGACCATTTTCTTCAACTTCCACCAAAGATTTTCAATTGGATTAAGATCCGGACTATTTGCAGGCCATGACATTGACCCTATGTGTCTTTTTGCAAGGAATGTTTTCACAGTTTTTGCTCTATGGCATCATCTTGAAAAATGATTTCATCATCCCCAAACATCCTTTCAATTGATGGGATAAGAAAAGTGTCCAAAATATCAACGTAAACTTGTGCATTTATTGATGATGTAATGACAGCCATCTCCCCAGTGCCTTTACCTGACATGAAGCCCCATATCATCAATGACTGTGGAAATTTACATGTTCTCTTCAGGCAGTCATCTTTATAAATCTCATTGGAACGGCACCAAACAAAAGTTCCAGCATCATCACCTTGCCCAATGCAGATTCGAGATTCATCACTGAATATGACTTTCATCCAGTCATCCACAGTCCACGATTGCTTTTCCTTAGCCCATTGTAACCTTGTTTTTTTCTGTTTAGGTGTTAATGATGGCTTTCGTTTAGCTTTTCTGTATGTAAATCCCATTTCCTTTAGGCGGTTTCTTACAGTTCGGTCACAGACGTTGACTCCAGTTTCCTCCCATTCCTTCTTCATTTGTTTTGTTGTGCATTTTCGATTTTTGAGACATATTGCTTTAAGTTTTCAGTCTTGACGCTTTGATGTCTTCCTTGGTCTACCAGTATGTTTGCCTTTAACAACCTTCCCATGTTGTTTGTATTTGGTCCAGAGTTTAGACACAGCTGTCTGTGAACAACCAACATCTTTTGCAACATTGTGTGATGATTTACCCTCTTTTAAGAGTTTGATAAACCTCTCCTTTGTTTCAACTGACATCTCTCGTGTTGGAGCCATGATTCATGTCAGTCCACTTGGTGCAACAGCTCTCCAATGTGTGATCACTCCTTTTTAGATGTAGACTAACGAGCAGATCTGATTTGATGCAGGTGTTAGTTTTGGAGATGAAAATTTACAGGGTTTGATTCCATAATTTATTCCTCAGAATTGAGTGAGTCCATATTTTTTTCCCTCTGCTTGGTCTAAAAAAGTAACCGTTACTGACTGCCACAATTTTTTTTCCTGATTTCTTATAGTGTTTCTTAAAGCCAGAAAGTTGCCATTTGAAATGACTTTAGTTTTGTGTCATGTCTGTGATCTGCTTTTTTTCTACAAAACTAAACAACTGAATGAACATCCTCCGAGGCCGGTGATTCCATCATTTTTGCCAGGGGTTGTATATATACATACATACATACTACCATTGACATTAACGCTTGACCGATTGTCTGGGAGAAGTGCAAAATGTGATCGGACTAGCAATAGCTGCAAATCGTTGTCCGACTGGACAAGTTGTTTTCACATTTACATCACGTCTTGTCTCGCACCTTGCAAGAAAGCGTCTTCGGTTTTTCCCGCAACTCTCCACGTAGCGGACAACCGGAAAACATCATATCACAGGGTTCTTCCCAGACAATGGAACAACGGCGCCGCGCCATCAGTGTTCTGACAGTGCCGTCACACTCTGCTCTGCTATCAGGTAGTTTTTTAAATCCAGCCGGGCTGTTTGTGCTGAACTGCCTGCTCGCCCCCCCACCGCCACCAGAGAGGCGAGCAGTGCTGCAGCTCAGAGGGCACAGTGGAAAAAAAAAAACTCTGTCAATGTCTTGAGGTAAAGAGAGCTCATTCTGCTTGCATAGCCCCAGAAATTCATTTATAGGCTTTATTTTACAGTTGAAAGCCTTCATGTTTCCAAAGTTTGCTCAAATACGGTCTGAGAGTGAAGAGACTCTCGTTCCCTCACAGAGACGAGAGAGAGAGAGAGAGCGAGAGGACGAGGAAAAAGTGTTATCACACGGTACAGCTGTAAAAAAGCAGCAAAACAATTTTAATAAACGATCATTTTCACCACACAGCCTCAGTGAATCAGTAAAGTGTGAAAAACTGATTCAGAAAGTTTTTTTCATCCAGGATTCATCTTTAAAAGAGCAGATTTACTCCTTTACTTCTTCCAGAAATATTTTTTTTTCATTTTTTTTTTTATTATTGTTGTTTCTGCACCAATGACACCAGATCAAATTACTTGTATGTGAGAACTTACTTGGCAATAAATTTGATTCTGATTTGACAATCAAATCAGTCCATATTTAGCTCTTGTTCAAACAAGACAAGTAGGGGTTATATTGTTTTTTTTAATAAGTATGCAATTCCACTCAAAAATGTAGGGAAAAAAAAGCTAAACTGTCAATATGACAGAAAAAACTCTGCACAGGTGCAGTGTGTCATTTTTAAAGAAGAGAGCAAATGTTATGTCCATCAAATATTAATGTGATTTTAAACTTTTCAATGTCATTTATTTTCTTACCATAGACAGAAAAATACAAAAAAGAACTTTGATATTACAACATAAGTGTAATTTTTGTTGTTGTCTATTATTCTTGCTTTCAATGGATCTAAAACAAGTCAAAATAACTCGCAATGCACCGCCTCAGGCGATAATTACCAACAGCACCGCTATACTAAACATTTCTGTGGAGAACCCTGTATCATGTGTGTATGAGACCACTGTATGGAGGTGTGTGTTCACAGCATCTTCTTATAAGATGCTGTGGAGGGAAACATTAGATAACGAACATCACATCAATTAACACACCTTTTGTAGAATATATTGAACAGAAGGTCTTTTCTAAAACCTCTCAAACCGGGCCAGATACCAGGAAAAACACCAGTCAAACACAAAGCATCAACCCCTGCAAGTACAGAAGCTTCAAAGAAGAAGTATGAAGAGAAAGGAAGAGTCAGGACGTTTGTGAGGAGCTGGACACAGGATTATCTGTGGAAGAGGACAACACAATATACTGCCATGTCTGTGGGGATTTTACTTCAATTGCGGACCAGTAAGTCATTTTTAAATGTTGAAATAAAAAATTTGATTTGTTTTATCAAAAAACATACTGGCAAATGATTGTGCATTGAAGAGTGATGAATTCAGAAAACACACAGGAGAGAAGCAGATGCATATCAGCATTTACCAATTATTTAAATTTTTTCCCCAATTATGAACAATCGCAGGAGAGAAACATTATGAGCTGTGTCTTGGTTAACGGATTAAAAGGCTAGAGGCTGTGCATTCATTCATTCATTCATCTTCTACCACTTAGTCCAATTAAGGGTCGCAGGGGGCTGGAGCCTATCCCAGCAGTCATAGGGCGCAAGGCGGGGTACACCCAGGACAGGACGCCAGTCTGTCGCAGGGCCACAAATAGACAAACACAGACACACCCACACACACACCTATGGACAATTTTAAAGATTCCAATCCACCTAACCCGCATGTCTTTGGATGTGGGAGGAAATCGGAGCACCCGGAGGAAACCCACGCAAACATGGGGAGAACATGCAAACTCCACACAGAAAGGCCACGGGAACTGAACCCACAACCTTCTCGCTGTGAGGCAACAGTGCTAACCACTAAGTCACTGTGCTGCCGCTGTGCATACAATATGTAATAAAATTTATTTTTTGGAAATTCAATTTTACCCCCCACACAGGAGAGAAGCAATTTATGAAAAAGTGTCATTTCAGTACTTCCACAGTAGCATGCCCCCAGACACCCCTAGGTGACACTCGGCACGCGCCTGTGGCGCTCGCTTGTCCAGACAGCCACCTTTTCCTATAGGACAAGTAAACCACCAGGGTTACTTGTCCTATGGACAAGTACACTAAAAAGCTTAATGTCAATGCCTGATTGATATATATATATATATATATATATATATATATATATATATATATATATATATATATTCTATTACCTCATTTTCTTATTTTATTGTATTGTTACAAGTATTATTATTATTATTGCTTATCCTTGCACACGCTGTTTGATGCACATTTTCCTCTACTCGCACCCATTTTGTGTGTTTTTTTTTTTAAGAGCTGACGTAATGTGAATTTCTCCACTGTGAGATCAATAAAGTCTTATCTTAACTCTGGTTGATTTTGATTATTATTAACATTATTATTGATGTTATTCCCGCTGGAATAACTTTGAATTGACAGGCATGAGAATGGGCAAAGAAAACAAACACTAAGAATGGGTAGGGGGTTGCTGTAGGCCCCCAGCCCAGGGGGTTAAAGCTTTCTGAAGCGCACAGCTTTTGAGCATTTTAGAGGCATTTCGGAGCCACAACACAGACCTAATATCAAGAATTTCCATGAGATATTTTTTGTATGTTTGTGGAAACCTGAGAGCAATTGAAGAATCTGTCTGTGTCGACCTTCTTTCAGTGATAGCTGCCTCGTGCTCCAGCACACGTACTTACTATAAATGCCACAGCATTGGACAGATATCACTGAACTTCTTTGATTGTCTTTCCTTAACCTGCAATGAGGTCTGAAATATACTGAAACTTTATGCAAGTATATGTAAATCATTTTAAGATATTAAGAGGAGTTAGTGGTCCTATAAGGGACTAATGCAGCAGGTGGCAGCAATACAACAATAAGGACGCCAGCTGCCGTTAAATGTCACAGAAGAAGATGACTGCACGCTTGATTTACTGCACAAGGACACATTTTAGAAGGAAAGCGTTTTGTGTCAAAATAAAGCCACAAAACCTATTTTTTTTAAGTTAGTGGTTTTATATGACGAAATAAACAGAACGTGGAAACAAATTTTGACAAAAATCCTTATGCAAGTGGAGGTTTTGCAGCCCTGAATTTCACTTCAATACATGCACAGTATAAGTAACTGCACCACACTTAGAAATTTCAGTGACTGTAAACACATTGTAACTGCATGAATAGAATTACTGGACACGCCCCCCTGAGCACTAGATGTTGGGTCGCTGAGCGGTACAAGTAGAACAGCCTCTGGGGATTGGACACCACGTGTTTAATCTGTTTAATAAGAACACAGCGTGCAGAGGGCTTTACCAGGGAGCTCAACCTTGCAGACGAATTCACCAAGTCTTGCCTTTGTACCGTCCACGTCCACCTCCGGCTCCAACCACATCCACTTTATCGTTCTCTTTAACGTGATCTTCATCCTTTCTTTTGATAATCTTAGCCATGTTACAGGCACAGATTGACCGGCCAAAACTTTCAGAAAATCAAAATGTCCAGGTCCAGGTACTTTTAGTGACTTTTGATATTACTGATATTCTGGTTAGCTGAAAGTTTACTGTTCTAGAAAAAGTAACTAATGACACTGTGCATTTTATCTAGCAGTACGGCAATGCTATTCTGGCTCCTGTGCATATGAGGAAAGGTTTAACTCAGATGGCCCGCTGCACCTTAGACATAGAGTCAGACAAGAATGGGGTGGCGACCCAGAAACAGTCAAAAATCCACAGAAAATTCTCATGTCTGAACTGAGCTGAAACTTGGTCATATGTTTAATGTGGTAAAGGCTCTGCTCCACATTAGCTCACATTTAATGTACAAGTGTTTCCAAATTAGCAGGAGTTACTGCAGCATCATGTCTGATACCAAGAGCTCAGGGTTTTGGAAAAATTCTAAAGTCAGTTTTAAGCAGAAACTCTGCAAAAATTCCGTGAAGCTTTGAAATAACCGACACATAATGAACACATGAGGTAGCAGCCCTGTAGCTGCAGTGCTCTGATCGCGTCATCCGTCTTTCATGATGAAACAATGCTGAATTTATGTGGAAATGATTGCTGTACAAAAGCTTCAGATATCTGTTGCTGGGATAGATGATGACTGGAGGCAGTTTGAAGCAGAAACCAGGTGATAATCCGTGAAACACGGCTGATGACACATGGGGCAGTGAAGGCAGGGCGGACCAATTTTTAAGGGGGACTGTTTGGTCTGTGACACCGGCCTTTCTGTGTAGAGTTTGCATGTTCTCCCATGTCTGGGGGAGGTGATGGTCTAGTGGTTAAGGTGTTGGGCTTGAGTCCAGAAGATCATGGGTTCAAATCCCCACCTGACTGGAAAATCACTAAGGGCCCTTGGGCAAGGCCTTTAATCCCCTATTGCTCCCAGTGTGTAGTGAGTGCCTTGTATGGCAGCACCCTGACATTGGGGTGAATGTGAGGCATAATTGTAAAGTGCTTTGAGCGTCTGATGCAGATGGAAAAGCGCTATATAAATGCTGTCCATTTATCTGTGTGGGTTTCCGCCGATTTCCTCCCACAATCAAAAGCATGCTTATTTAGGGTCAGGTTGGACTGAAAGGTGCAAGAGACCTGGAAAAAAAAAGCTGGTGTGCCATGGTGGCTGTCATTTCATTGTATTACGTTACTAAGCCATATACACATACACATATACATTGACCGTTGGGGTTTTTCTGTAATTATTGTATGGCTTTTGCCTTACAATATAAAGCGCCTTGGGGCAACTGTTTGTTGTGATTTGGCGCTATATAATAAAATTGATATGATTTGATACACTGATGGGGGGATAAATATAAGTGTAAAGAAAGGTGAGTAATAATAATAATAATAATAATCAGCTATAGCTTAGTAACATAACATAGCAGCCACCATGGCACAACAGCATTTTTTTTTCAGGTCTCCTGCTCATTCATGTGATATTTCAGTCTAGCCGTTTAGGGTCGGGCCATACTAAAATACATAATGGGGACTGATAATCACAAAATGGGGGCAAAACGTAACGAAATGGAGTAGAGTGAACCAGACTGACTTAATAAGTACCTTTATTTAACTGTTTGTCTTTTGTTTTTTTTTATGAGACACGCTCAGTACATGTATTAGAGGCAGAATCAAAATCGCCTTTATTGTAGAGGATGACATTTTTCGGGAATTCCCATGGGTCACGTGATTCCCACGGGATTCCCGTGGAATGGGAGTCAAAATTTTATCAATCATGTGATTGGGATGGGACGGGAATAAAAATGAACGGGAGCAGGCGGGAGCAGGAATGCCAAAAATAGATGACGATTTTCATCTATTTAAAACAACCAAAACACGTTCACACCGCAATCAGACGCTACAAATTCGCGGGGGTCGCGTGGCGACGGACGCGCTTCCTTCACCCGGTGTGTCGCTCTGCTTTTGCTGTGAAAATTCGCCCTGGTGCATCATCAAACAGGAGGAGCTTCGATTCCGCTTGGAAAGCTCATTATCAGTATCATTATTTGCTTCAGGAGCTGTGTCTGGATGACGACCATCCTTCCACCTCTGCAGGAGCAGTTTGAGAACCAACTGTCCCATTCACTCGCGTGCATGTAAATAATAATAATAATAATAAAAAAAGAAACTCTGCTGTCTGCTGTGGTATTGTTGCTTGCTTTCTCCCCCCCAAAACTGTCATAACTGTGTTTATAAACCAGTCACCATTTGTTTTATTATACATCTGTGTAGTTAATTAATAAAATATTGTCCATAGACGAGTCGTTCGCACGCGCATGTAAAAAAGCAAAAAGAAGAAGAAGAAGAAAAAAAAACTCCACTCCCTCTGCTGCAGGGGCGTCGGACTTGGGGGGGGTAAAGGGTACTATGTACCCAGGGCCCAGAGCATACATTTTGTGTTGCATGTTATTAATGTCCATACAATTCATGTTGTAAATGAATATAATTAGAATGAATGTATAAATGTTGCAGAACATAATTCTGCTCTAACAATAATATTGAAAGATCTCTGAGGGCCCTTCCACCCCTGTACAGTTGTACAGTGGTTTAGTCCAGGTGCACAGGTGGCACTCCCCCCCCCCCCCCCCCCCCCACACACACACATCCCAAACGGGATCTCACAGAAAGAGGAGGTGTTTAGCAGTGCTGAAACAACTAATCGATTTAATCGATTATTAAAATAGTTGTCAACTAATTTAGTCATCAATTAGTTGTTAAATAACTTTGTTTTGTCGCAAATGTTTTGTTTCGTCCATATAAATCAACTGTTTCTGCAGAGCAGCTTTGCTTTGAACCTTGAACCAATCGAAGCAGTGATTCGCAGATCGAAGTACTGCTTCGATCTGGTGCTTTGTTTTATTAAATGGACTGCATTTATATAGCACTTTTCCATCTGCATTAGACACTCAAAGCGCTTTACAATTATGCCTCACATTCACCCCGATGTCAGGGTGCTGCCACACAAGGCGCTCACAACACACCGGGAGCAATAGGGGATTAAAGATCTTGCCCAAGGGCCCTTAGTGATTTTCCAGTCAGGCGGGGATTTGAACCCATGATCTTCTGGACTCAAGCCCAACACCTTAACTACTAGACCATCACCTTTATTTCGCTTAATTTTTCCCCCACTAAAACCCTAAAGAGCATATGCCTGTGAGTAACATTTACCTTTTTATGTTAAACTGACCTGTTATGGTCTTCTGAAACAGTTGATAGATGTATTTTATAATTTAAAAACGGGACCGGTGCTAACATGTTAGCATGTCTATGGTGTTTACAATGTTAAAGTTAGCATTAAGCTGTTGCAGCTGTTAGCACATTTGTTTTCTTTATAATAATTCATGGCTCAGCGTTTGTTGTCGTAAAACAGTCAAATGTATTACAAATTGTAATATTTTATTCATTTATTTTTATTCATATATCAATAATAATAATAGAAACAACAACAATAGTAATAATAACTAATAATGCCACAAAGTTTTAGAGAAACGGACAAAAAGAATATGATAAAACAAAACAGAAAAGCTTAAACCAACTAACAATGAACATAAATAAATATAGAAATAACTGTTTCCTGTGAACACCTAGTGACTCTTAAACCTCCACTTCATCCCTGTTTTATTTAAGTTTAATGACAATTTGTTTCGGTCAAACCACATCTAAGCTGTGTTTTTACACAAGAAAAAAATAAAATGCAGTAAACTGCACATTTATGTCTTTTTTCATGAAAATATCTTATTAAATATAACATTTTACACTTTCGTCAGGCCTTTAAAATACTTTTGTGGACTCTTGCTGTAATATGTTGTCAGTGGTTGAGATAGTTGCTGAAGGCATCTAAACCTGATGGAAATCTCTCTGTGGTGTGTCGGTGATGTATGTATGTGCAAAATAAAACTAAACACTACTCCAGGTATGTTTTTGACAAGAATATAACATAACTTTGTTACAAGGTCAAATGTTGATGTTGTGTGATAAAGGCCTTTTAATAATAACTCACTTAAAGAAATAATGGCAAAACTCACATGTAAGTTAAAAAACAACAACAAAATGATTAATCAAAAAAATAATCGATCGATGAACTGATTAGTAAAATAATCGTTAGTTGCAGCCCTGGTGTTTAGGCTGAAATAAAATACGAGGGCTGTCAATAAAGTAACGGTCCTTTTTATTTTTTTCAAAAACTATATGGATTTCATTCATATGTTTTTACGTCAGACATGCTTGAACCCTCGTGCGCATGCGTGAGTTTTTCCACGCCTGTCGGTAACGTCATTCGCCTGTGAGCACTCCTTGTGGGAGGAGTCGTCCAGCCCCTCGTCGGAATTCCTTTGTCTGAGAAGTTGCTGAGAGACTGGCGCTTTGTTTGATCAAAATTTTTTCTAAACCTGTGAGACACATCGAAGTGGACACGGTTCGAAAAATTAAGCTGGTTTTCAGTGAAAATTTTAACGGCTGATGAGAGATTTTGAGGTGATTCTGTCGCTTTAAGGACTTCCCACGGTGCGAGACGTCGCGCAGCGCTCTCAGCCGCCGTCGTCAGCCTGTTCAAGCTGAAAACCTCCACATTTCAGGCTCTACTGATCCAGGACGTCGTGAGAGAACAGAGAAGTTTCAGAAGAAGTCAGTTTCAGCATTTTATCCGGATATTCCACTGTTAAAGGAGATTTTTTTAATGAAAGACGTGCGGACGGGTCCGCGCGTCGGGATACAGCCGACGCGGTGCGGCGGCACAGGAAAAACACCTCCGTGTTGACAACCATTTGTAAAATCCAGGCGGCTTTTGATGGCTTTCAGTGGAGTGAGTATATGAGAAATTGTTTAACAGCAGGACATGTTCCAACTTGTCCTTAAGGCTTCCAACAGAGGTGTTTTTCCTGTGGCGGAGCGTTGCGGCGGCTGCGTCCCGACGCGCGGACCCGTCCGCACGTCTTTCATTAAAAAAATCTCCTTTAACAGTGGAATATCCAGATAAAATGCTGAAACCGACTTCTTCTGAAACTTCTCTGTTCTCTCACGACGTCCTGGATCAATAGAACCTGAAATGTGGAGGTTTTCAGCTTGAACAGGCTGACGACGGCGGCTGAGAGCGCTGCGCGACGTCTCGCACCGTGGGAAGTCCTTAAAGCGACAGAATCACCTCAAAATCTCTCATCAGCCGTTAAAATTTTCACTGAAAACCAGCTTAATTTTTCGAACCGTGTCCACTTCGATGTGTCTCACAGGTTTAGAAAAAATTTTGATCAAACAAAGCGCCAGTCTCTCAGCAACTTCCCAGACAAAGGAATTCCGACGAGGGGCTGGACGACTCCTCCCACAAGGAGTGCTCACAGGCGAATGACGTCACCGACAGGCGTGGAAAAACTCACGCATGCGCACGAGGGTTCAAGCATGTCTGACGTAAAAACATATGAATGAAATCCACATAGTTTTTGAAAAAAATAAAAAGGACCGTTACTTTATTGACAGACCTCGTATGTCTTTCCTCAAAAAATCAAAGTCTGGATTTCAAAAAAGAAGAGAAAAAAGGACCAAATCGCACCATTTTTCTAGAAAATGGTGCGATTTGGCCCCCCAGACCCCCCAACTCAATATTACTCCCCCAACTTTAAAAAGGGTTCTGACTCCCAGGTGTGATCTAAGGTAGACATGATTTAGACCTGGTTTGACTACACATTAGAAATTTGGTGTTTGCGTTAATAAAAAAGAACATAACAGTGGGGGGGGGGGTCTTCAATATGGCTAGTACCTAGGGCCCACAATTTGGTGCTACGCCCCTGCCCTGCTGTGGTGCTGCTGCTCGCTCCAAAAACTCTCATAATTGTGAAATAAAGGACAAAAGAGACATAAGTCCTGCTCACAGGCTGCTACCAGAGACAGGACATGTTTTTTTTACTCCAGTCTGGGATTGGGCAGGATGGGATTTTTTTTTCTGGGAGCGGGATGGGACGGGAGTGAAAATCCACTCCTGTGTCATGCTCTACTTTATTGTCATTGTAATTTGTACTGCAATGAGATTTGAGTGCAACTCCAAAAGGTGCTTTCCGTGGTGCGAGTAATTTTTATCCAAATAAAAGATAGTGAAATTTAACAGTAAATTATTCACAGTATATAGTAAGTCCCTTCGGCTGCTCCCTTGTTTGCACTCTGGGTCGCCACAGCAAATCCAAGGTGGATCTGCAAGTTGATTTGGCACAGGTTTTACGCCGGATGCCCTTCCTGACGCAACTCCACCTTACATGGAGAAATGTGGTAGGGGTGGATTTGAACCCGGAACCTTCTGCACTGAAACCAAGCGCATTAACCACTTGGCCACCACCCCTAAATTATTCACAGTATATGTACAACTAATATAAACATAAGGTAAAATAAAATAAAATGTGGACCAAGTAAAATGTAAAACAAGAATTATGTACAACTGTGGAATCATGTTGCATGGGAATATTGCACATGGTTTACAGATATTACACAAGAAACTTGCAGGTGCAGATTAGAGTGATTTGTTACTGTTCAGAGCAGTGATCGCTCTGGGGAGACAGCTGTCCCTGAGTCTGTTTGTCCTAGTTTTGATTGACCTATACCTTCGGCCAGAGGGTCGTAGGTCAAGCAGGTGGCTGCTGGGGTGGGATGTGTCTTTGCTGATGCTGGCAGGTCTGCTGAGGTAGCGAGAGCTGGCGATGTCCTCCAGGCTGGGCAGAGAGCAGCCAGTGATCCCCTGGGCTGTGTTGATCACCCTCTGCAGCGCTCTCCTGTCTGCTGCTGAGCACCCCCCGTACCACGCTGTGATGCAGTACGTCAGGATGCTCTCGATGGTGGCTCTGTAGAACAACACCAGCAGCTTCTCCTCCAGATTGTTTCTCCTGAGCACCCTCAGGAAGTGGAGTCGCTGCTGGGGTTTCTTCACCACCACTGTGGTGTTGGCAGTCCAGGAGAGGCTGTCAGAGAGCTGCACTCTCAGGAACCTGATGGAGCTGAACCTTTCCACACAGTCCCCATGGATGTAGAGCAGGGCTGGGTCAGCCCTGTTCTTCCTGAAGTCCAGGATTATTTCTTTTATTTTTGTGGTGTTCAGTGGCAGGTTGTTAGCTGAACACCACGCTGTCAGCCGATTGACCTCATCTCTGTAATCAGACTCATTCCCCCAAGATGAGTCCAATCACGGTGGTGTCATCTGCAAACTTTATGATGGTGTTTGTGGGATGGGTCGGCGAGCAGTCGTGCGTGTAAAGGGTGAACAGGAGGGGGCTCAGTACACAGCCTTGAGGGGAACCGGTGCTGAGTGTGATGGTGGAGGAAAGGTGGGGACCACGTTTCACGGACTGTGGGCGGTTTGTGAGGAAGTCCTTGATCCACTGGCAGATGGGGGTGGAGATGCCCAGATGTGTCAGTTTCTGGATCAGGATCTCCGGGATGATGTGGCTGAAGGCTGAGCTGAAGTCCAGGAAGAGCATCCTCACACAGCTCCCCTGGTGCTCCAGGTGGCTCAGCGCGGTGTGGAGAGCTGTGGTGATAGTGTCCTCTGGGGAGCGGTAGGCCCTGTAAGCAAACTGGTGGGGGTCCAGAGTGGGAGGCAGACAGGTGCGCCATCTGGCGTTCAAGAGATGAAACTTCGGTCAATGGGTCAGTTTGCTCCATTTCGTTACGTTCTACCCCCATTTCATTATTACCAATGCGGTAATTTATTTTTGCTTAAAAATAATTATCCATTTTTCCATTTTCTTCCGCTTTATCCAGAAGATAAAGTAGATAAAGATAAAAGATTAAAAATAATTAAGTGAAAGTAATTACTTGAATCATATTTGGAGTCAGTCTGCTCCATAGTGTTACATTTTACTCCATTTCGTGATTATCAGACTTCATTTCGCTCCATTTCTTATTTCAGTCCATCCGTTCTGGTCCTTTCTCTGCCCCTGAGCAAGGCAGCATCTCTACATGTGGAGTTGGTCCCCGGGTGCCGGACTGTGGCTGCACACTGCCCCTAGTGGTTGGATCTCTAACCGTTTTTCCCCACTCGACGACACACCCGCCGAGGATCAAACTCTGGTTATTGGCGACTCTGTTTTGAGAAATGTGAAGTTAGCGACACCAGCAACCATAGTCAATTGTCTTCCGGGGGCCAGAGCAGGCGACATTGAAGGAAATTTGAAACTGCTGGCTAAGGCTAAGCGTAAATTTGGTAAGATTGTAATTCACGTCGGCAGTAATGACACCCGGTTACGCCAATCGGAGGTCACTAAAATTAACATTAAATCGATGAGTAACTTTGCAAAAACAATGTCGGACTCTGTAGTTTTCTCTGGGCCCCTCCCCAATCGGACCGGGAGTGACATGTTTAGCCGCATGTTCTCCTTGAATTGCTGGCTGTCTGAGTGGTGTCCAAAAAATGAGGTGGGCTTCATAGATAATTGGCAAAGCTTCTGGGGAAAACCTGGTCTTGTTAGGAGAGACGGCATCCATCCCACTTTGGATGGAGCAGCTCTCATTTATAGAAATCTGGCCAATTTTCTTAAATCCTCCAAACTGTGACTATCCAGGGTTGGGACCAGGAAGCAGAGTTGTAGTCTTACACACCTCTCTGCAGCTTCTCTCCCCCTGCCATCCCCTCATTACCCCATCCCCGTAGAGACGGTGCCTGCTCCCAGACCACCAAAAATCTATTTAAGCATAAAAATTCATAACATAAAATTTTAAAATTTTTTCATAAAATTTTAGCATAAAATAATTCAAAAGCATAAAAAAATAATATAGCACCTTCAACTGCACCACAGACTAAAACAGTTAAATGTGGTCTATTAAACATTAGGTCTCTCTCTTCTAAGTCCCTGTTGGTAAATGATATAATAATTGATCAACATATTGATTTATTCTGCCTTACAGAAACCTGGTTACAGCAGGATGAATATGTTAGTTTAAATGAGTCAACACCCCCGAGTCACACTAACTGTCAGAATGCTCGTAGCACGGGCCGAGGCGGAGGATTAGCAGCAATCTTCCATTCCAGCTTATTAATTAATCAAAAACCCAGACAGAGCTTTAATTCATTTGAAAGCTTGTCTCTTAGTCTTGTCCATCCAAATTGGAAGTCCCAAAAACCAGTTTAATTTGTTATTATCTATCGTCCACCTTGTCGTTACTGTGAGTTTCTCTGTGAATTTTCAGACCTTTTGTCTGACTTAGTGCTTAGCTCAGATAAGATAATTATAGTGGGCGATTTTAACATCCACACAGATGCTGAGAATGACAGCCTCAACACTGCATTTAATCTATTATTAGACTCTATTGGCTTTGCTCAAAAAGTAAATGAGTCCACCCACCACTTTAATCATATCTTAGATCTTGTTCTGACTTATGGTATGGAAATAGAAGACTTAACAGTATTCCCTGAAAACTCCCTTCTGTCTGATCATTTCTTAATAACATTTACATTTACTCTGATGGACTACCCAGCAGTGGGGAATAAGTTTCATTACACTAGAAGTCTTTCAGAAAGCGCTGTAACTAGGTTTAAGGATATGATTCCTTCTTTATGTTCTCTAATGCCATATACCAACACAGTGCAGAGTAGCTACCTAAACTCTGTAAGGGAGATAGAGTATCTCGTCAATAGCTTTACATCCTCATTGAAGACAACTTTGGATGCTGTAGCTCCTCTGAAAAAGAGAGCTTTAAATCAGAAGTGTCTGACTCCGTGGTATAACTCACAAACTCGTAGCTTAAAGCAGATAACCCGTAAGTTGGAGAGGAAATGGCGTCTCACTAATTTAGAAGATCTTCACTTAGCCTGGAAAAAGAGTCTGTTGCTCTATAAAAAAGCCCTCCGTAAAGCTAGGACATCTTTCTACTCATCACTAATTGAAGAAAATAAGAACAACCCCAGGTTTCTTTTCAGCACTGTAGCCAGGCTGACAAAGAGTCAGAGCTCTATTGAGCTGAATATTCCATTAACTTTAACTAGTAATGACTTCATGACTTTCTTTGCTAACAAAATTTTAACTATTAGAGAAAAAATTACTCATAACCATCCCAAAGACGTATCGTTATCTTTGGCTGCTTTCAGTGATGCCGGTATTTGGTTAGACTCTTTCTCTCCGATTGTTCTGTCTGAGTTATTTTCATTAGTTACTTCATCCAAACCATCAACATGTTTATTAGACCCCATTCCTACCAGGCTGCTCAAGGAAGCCCTACCATTATTTAATGCTTCGATCTTAAATATGATCAATCTTGTTAGTTGGCTATGTACCACAGGCTTTTAAGGTGGCAGTAATTAAACCATTACTTAAAAAGCCATCACTTGACCCAGCTATCTTAGCTAATTATAGGCCAATCTCCAACCTTCCTTTTCTCTCAAAAATTCTTGAAAGGGTAGTTGTAAAACAGCTAACTGATCATCTGCAGAGGAATGGTCTATTTGAAGAGTTTCAGTCAGGTTTTAGAATTCATCATAGTACAGAAACAGCATTAGTGAAGGTTACAAATGATCATCTTATGGCCTCGGACAGTGGACTCATCTCTGTGCTTGTTCTGTTAGACCTCAGTGCTGCTTTTGATACTGTTGACCATAAAATTTTATTACAGAGATTAGAGCATGCCATAGGTATTAAAGGCACTGCGCTGCGGTGGTTTGAATCATATTTGTCTAATAGATTACAATTTGTTCATGTAAATGGGGAATCTTCTTCACAGACTAAAGTTAATTATGGAGTTCCACAAGGTTCTGTGCTAGGACCAATTTTATTCACTTTATACATGCTTCCCTTAGGCAGTATTATTAGACAGCATTACTTAAATTTTCATTGTTACGCAGATGATACCCAGCTTTATCTATCCATGAAGCCAGAGGACACACACCAATTAGCTAAACTGCAGGATTGTCTTACAGACATAAAGACATGGATGACCTCTAATTTCCTGCTTTTAAACTCAGATAAATCTGAAGTTATTGTACTTGGCCCCACAAATCTTAGAAACATGGTGTCTAACCAGATCCTTACTGTGGATGGCATTACCCTGAACTCTAGTAATACTGTGAGAAATCTTGGAGTCATTTTTGATCAGGATATGTCATTCAAAGCGCATATTAAACAAATATGTAGGACTGCTTTTTTGCATTTACGCAATATCTCTAAAATCAGAAAGGTCTTGTCTCAGAGTGATGCTGAAAAACTAATTCATGCATTTATTTCCTCTAGGCTGGACTATTGTAATTCATTATTATCAGGTTGTCCTAAAAGTTCCCTAAAAAGCCTTCAGTTAATTCAAAATGCTGCAGCTAGAGTACTGACGGGGACTAGAAGGAGAGAGCATATCTCACCCATATTGGCCTCTCTTCATTGGCTTCCTGTTAATTCTAGAATAGAACTTAAAATTCTTCTTCTTACTTATAAGGTTTTGAATAATCAGGTCCCATCTTATCTTAGGGACCTCGTAGTACCATATCACCCCAATAGAGCGCTTCGCTCTCAGACTGCAGGCTTACTTGTAGTTCCTAGGGTTTGTAAGAGTAGAATGGGAGGCAGAGCCTTCAGCTTTCAGGCTCCTCTCCTGTGGAACCAGCTCCCAATTCAGATCAGGGAGACAGACACCCTCTCTACTTTTAAGATTAGGCTTAAAACTTTCCTTTTTGCTAAAGCTTATAGTTAGGGCTGGATCAGGTGACCCTAAACCATCCCTTAGTTATGCTGCTATAGACTTAGACTGCTGGGGGGTTCCCATGATGCACTGTTTCTTTCTCTTTTTGCTCTGTATGCACCACTCTGCATTTAATCATTAGTGATTGATCTCTGCTCCCCTCCACAGCATGTCTTTTTCCTGGTTCTCTTCCTCAGCCCCAACCAGTCCCAGCAGAAGACTGCCCCTCCCTGAGCCTGGTTCTGCTGGAGGTTTCTTCCTGTTAAAAGGGAGTTTTTCCTTCCCACTGTAGCCAAGTGCTTGCTCACAGGGGGTCGTTTTGACCGTTGGGGTTTTACATAATTATTGTATGGCCTTGCCTTACAATATAAAGCGCCTTGGGGCAACTGTTTGTTGTGATTTGGCGCTATATAAAAAAATTGATTGATTGATTGTGTCTAACTGTAATTAGGCCGGTTAAATGCAGGACACATTTCATTGTCTGTATTTACAACAACAATAAAGACTCTTCGTCGTACGAAAAGCCACTTCGTTCTTAAAAAAAAAAGTCATGAAATTCAGCATTCAACCAATCAGGGAAAGGTTCTGTGATCATGTGACATGACGACGTCGTTTCTGAGCGTGTTTCGCCAGTCCGACCGCATGGCGCCGTATGACGTCGAAAGGCCCGTTTACTGCAGCCATTACGATGACGTCAAACTGAGAATAAAACAAGACACAACAATCATCAACTTACCGTCCAAGAAAAAGCTTCAAAGGAAAAGTCCAGAGCCACACATCAGGACTTCACCATCCCCATCTTCTTCTTCTTCGACAGCACGACCACTAAGTCTTCTTCGTGCTCGATTTACAGCAGTTATCATTTAGCTAAATGCAGCATTATCGCCATCTGTCGCTCTGGAGTGTGAAATGAATGATATACTCGAACGTGTTCAAAGTTTTTAATTCAAGTGCAACCGACGTGTTGTTATGGCATAACAAGACTGCATGTCATGTACAAAGTCCAAAAGAATACACTATAATATACAATATTATTACTACAATATAAACAGACAATTTGGCAAGTTTATACGATTTAAAATGTTCTGCCTTCCTACGGCCCCTTGAAGGTGCAATGTGCATGTCAGCAGGGAAGCTGGAAGTGCATCACAGCTGGAGGTGATGGTTAAGCGTTGGGCTTCAGCCCAGAGGATCTCCAGTTCAAACCCCATTCTGGCTGGACAATCACTACAGACCCTTGGACAAGGTCCGTAATCCCTACGTTGCTCCCGATGTGCAGCGAGCACCCTGCATGGCAGTACCCTGACATCAGTGTCTGTGTGAATCCGAGGCATCATTGTGAAGCATTTTGAGCTTCTGATGTAGATGGAAAAGCACTATATAAATGCAGTGCATTTACAGAGTCTGGCCTTTATAACAACACCATATTTAATGATAAGCAGCAACGCAACACTGGTGATTTTTGTAGTTTCAGTGCAGTTTAGCTCAGCCTGGTAAACCATCAGACCCATTCACTTTGCAAACAAATGTGCTTCATAAATATACTAATTCTCAAGCAAAGTCCAAGTTTGAGAATTAGTCTGGCTGTGGCATGATAATTATACCCTGCAAGAGACAGCAAACCTGAAAACCAAACCGATGTATGACAAAATAGCATATTCAGCTATGTACAAACAACAACAGTCATTTTGTTTATTTAGCACTTCAGCACTGAACAAGTACTTCAAAAAAATACAATAAAAACCAACACACTACCACTAGTTAATGGTTAAATTTAAAACAAATAAAAGTACATAAAACAGAAATAAAAACACAAAACAACAAACTAATTCCCACTATCAACAGCTGTAGTCAGCTGAGAAAAAAAGTGTTTTCACACTCAGTTTAAAAGTGCTGATAGACCTGAACTTTTTCCACCTAAGGACTGCAGTTTGTCCTCATCAAATCTCATATCCACTGGATATGAGAACTAGATGAAATAATTTGTTCTTATGCCGTGTCAAATGTATGTCTGTTTGTGCATCAGATACACAGAAAATAGTCTGAATATTCTAAAATGAAATCAAATTTAATAATTAAAAAAGGCTGGTTCTGGGGCTACTGTAAAAATAAAACCAAAAATGAAAATGATAATGAAAGAATTTTTTTTTGTTTTGTTTTTTTAATTGATTGTTTCAGTAAATATATTTCCCTTGCAAATACAGCTCCTCACCAGCAGGGGCTGCTGCAGCACCCTCAACACCCCTACTTCCAGCGTCCCTGCATGTGACGTCACTCCAGGAAGTCTTGAAAGCAGGGACACTTCCATTACAAGATCTGTATGACAAGGGTGTCCACTTATTTTCAATATATATTAAAAATTATGAGTAATTAAAAGGAATTAAAATCTTTGATAAAGAAATTAAAATAACTCACCTAGCGGATGACACTGCTATATTCCTAAAAGACAAACTTCAGGTTGGCAGAGCGATATCTAAGATTAAAGAATTTTCAGAGGCTTCTGGTTTGAAATTAAATACGTCCAAATGTGAAATTTTATGTTTGTATGACTGTGATGATACAACAATTAATAATACTAGAAGCACTCAGAGAGTGCAAACCTCCGCCAAGGCCACGGGGTCACTGACGCCATAACATCTACACGCCGTGGAATCATTGAACCTAAAAAAGTCTAACAATGATGTTTGCTCAGTAGTAAAAAAGTTTCATCTGCTGTGACTGGATAGCATGTATCCTTAACGCTTGGCATCACAGTTTATTGCAACTTGCACCTTTCCCAGTCTTCTGAGCACTGATATTGATATTGCATGTGCTTATAGACAAAAACAAATAAGAGACAAAATTCAATTTATTATTCAACTAAACTGCAAATATATGAATTTTTTAACACTTATGAAACACTTCTCTAAACAAGGCCATAGGGTCACTGACCCTAAAGAGATTCAATCAATCAATCAATTTTATTTATATAGCGCCAAATCACAACAAACAGTTGCCCCAAGGCGCTTTATATTGAAGGCAAAGCCATACAATAATTACATAAAAACCCCAACGGTCAAAACGACCCCCTGTGAGCAAGCACTTGGCTACAGTGGGAAGGAAAAACTCCCTTTTAACAGGAAGAAACCTCCAGCAGAACCAGGCTCAGGGAGGGGCAGTCTTCTGCTGGGACTGGTTGGGGCTGAGGGAGAGAACCAGGAAAAAGACATGATGTGGAGGGGAGCAGAGATCGATCACTAATGATTAAATGCAGAGTGGTGCATACAGAGCAAAAAGAGAAAGAAACAGTGCATCATGGGAACCCCCCAGCAGTCTAAGTCTATAGCAGCATAACTAAGGGATGGTTCAGGGTCACCTGATCCAGCCCTAACTATAAGCTTTAGCAAAAAGGAAAGTTTTAAGCCTAATCTTAAAAGTAGAGAGGGTGTCTGTCTCCCTGATCTGAATTGGGAGCTGGTTCCACAGGAGAGGAGCCTGAAAGCTGAAGGCTCTGCCTCCCATTCTACTCTTACAAACCCTAGGAAGTACAAGTAAGCCTGCAGTCTGAGAGCGAAGCGCTCTATTGGGGTGATATGGTACTATGAGGTCCCTAAGATAAGATGGGACCTGATTATTCAAAACCTTATAAGTAAGAAGAAGAATTTTAAATTCTATTCTAGAATTAACAGGAAGCCAATGATCACTGTGCCCTCCTTGGCACAGTGATCTATTTCTTTTTGTCTCTTTCTCTAAAATTGTATATAATAATCATTAGATTATTAATATATCAACAAAAATAAATTTAAGAAATATTCCAATTTGAAAATAAATGCACCCAAATGTGATGACAGCTGCAACTGCCTAATGCTAACTTGTAACATTGAAAATGCCATAGACACGCTAACGCATTAGCATCGGGATCCGGATCGTGATCCGGATCACCACTAAAATTTAATCACTTGTTCCTCTTGTCATTTCCAACCACTCCACAAAATTTCATCAAAATCCGTTCAAAACGTTTTGAGTTATCCTGTTGACAAACAGACAAACAAACATAACCTCCTTGGCGGAGGTAAAAACTGTAAAAGAAATGGTAAAGTGTCTTGGAATTCACATCTGTAAGGACAATAACATGTGCCAGCACCTTAACTTTTCTCCTAAACTGAAGAAAGTAAAAAACATTTTCAATATGTGGACTCAAAGAGATATTTCCGTTTGGGGAAGATCACTTTTAACAAAAGCAGAAGGAATATCAAGATTTGTCTATCCTGCTCAATCTCTGAATGTTAAGCAATGTGTTTGTGATGAAATCTGTTATGTGTCGGACGCAGCTCGGAGAACCGACCAGCGTTTGAAGGACCCAGTATGAAATAAGCAGAGCACGGTACAAAGGCTAACTGAATTTAATACATAACAGTGATAATACAAAAAGGTGCGGTCTGGCGTGGTGCGCTCCCAGCAGCGCTAACAGTCCGGAGCCAGAAGCTGTTTCGGACCCAAGGACCCCGCCGACACCCCCCAGGTGGCCGCAACAACCGAGTCTGTGAAAGAAGGAACCATTATGTGAGTCCACACTCTACACACAGAACACTTAAAGGTGTACAAACAGCAAACACTTCCTGGCTTGATTACTGATCAGCTTCCAACCTGCAGGCATGGAACATCCAGTTCACAAAACTCCACCGCAGTGGAAGCTGATACATGACTAACAAACAGCTCAATACAATAAGGTGTGAGGGACACCACATTTACTGACTGTATAAATGTTAGTCACAAAATCTAACGTACCTCAGGAAGTGTGCTGACGAGCGTGAAACCTCACCCCCTCCTCTTTCACAGACCGTGCATCAAACCTGGACGTTTCTCAGCATCCGCTGCTGATGAGATGGCTCCCAAGACGACGATCTCACCCATCTGGTCACAAGGTCGAGTCTCTGGCAAATACACACTGTGCACTCCAGTCTTAAATGCCAACATGCTCCAATCCAGCCAGATGCACCTCAGCTGTGAGTCCTGACGAGTCGCAGATGATCAGGGTGAGGTCCTGACAGCCTCAGCAACACAGCCACTCAGTCCCAAATGCACGCCACCTGGGAGGAAAACAAACAGACAAACAAACCGGCAGCCAGGCCCCCCCAGCCATATAACAGAAATCAATAAGTTAATCATGGAAAGGAGTCACGGGGACTGGAGCTCAGACTTTCGGGTTCAAGATAATATGTTTAAGATCAAATGGATCAAAAAATGCATTGGAAACCCTGACTCTTTGTGGTATCTTATTCCCAACAATATTTTTGAAAAGGTTGGAGGTCTTCAATTCCTACTGCAATGTAACTTTAATGTCACTAAACTGCCCTTGAAATTGTGTGCTTTCTATCAACAAGTCCTTTCAGCATGGAAACTGTGCTACAAGCAGAATTTTGTATTATTTGGAATAATGAGAACATCATTGTACAGAATCAAATACTTTTTATGTCTAAATGGATAGAGCGAAAAATGATCTTTCTTCAAGATATATTTTACAATCAAGGTCAAATATTTACATATGCAATGTTCTAAAGAATTCAGCAATTTCCAATAACTCCAAAAGAATTCAATTATGTTGTGAAAAGTATTCCTAGTGGACTGAAAGAATTGATGAAGGCACATGAGAAAAAGGAAATTCAGTATGCCATAGGCTCAATAATGATCGATGGGATTCCATTCAGTAGCCAAAAATGCAGCAATAAACACATTAGAAATACAATTTAAATTTTTAATAGGAATATATCGACCTGTAAATCTTTTTGGAGCTCTCAATACAGCGATCTAAATTGGAAACACATATGACTACATCCTTTCCAATATAATAATAAAATTAGAGAACTACACTGGAAAAATTGACATTGCATTTACCTGAAAAATCTGCTTATATTCAAATTTACAGATGTAGATCCCAAATGTTTTTGTGGTAAAGAAGAAGAGTCAATAATACATCTATTCTATGAGTGTAAATTCATAAGAGATATTTGGCTTAATCTGGAGTTACTCATTTATAATAAAACCAATCATAGAATTAAAATCACCAATCATAATGTAATACCCTCCTTTGAATATAAAAACAAAATTATACAATATTTAGTAAACCTACATATCAGTGGTGTCCAAAGTATTCCAGAAAGGGCTGAGAGGGTGCAGGTTTTCTTTGCAGCCACTGACTCCAGCAGGTGATTTCACTGATGAACTCATTCCACCTGTTCAAAGGGATGTTAGAGAGGACTTGTGGCCTTGCCAGAAAGATGTGTCGGCATTGATTAATAGTCTCTGGTCCCCTCCCCTCCCAGGGTACTGATGAGGCGTTTAGCAGGCTGACATCATTAAATAGGTGGCTGGCGCAGTTTTGTAGACAGCAAGGCTTTAGCTTTATTGATAACTAGCCTTCGTTCTGGGGCCACCATGGCTTGCTGATGCCGGACGGCCTCCACGCTACTGGGGAAGGCGCCGCCATCTTGTCTGCGAACATAGATAGAGCTCTACAGGGAGGGTAACATTAGGAATCTACAGCAGGCCACGGAGCAGGTGATTAGAGACCCTGCAAGGCTTATGACAAATGTGGGTGTGGAATCCATTAGCTTAGCGGGAAATTTAGTGCAGAAAATTCACTATGGTGATAGTGCAGTTTATTTGCCAGGGAGGGAATTTCAACAAGTTGAGACTGTGGCCTGCTTCCGTAGTCGTGTCCATAAAAATCATAGAGGGATATGCTTTCCAAACTTAATACCCATTACTATATTGGATGATGTTGAAATTGAGGATGGCCCAGTGGTTGTTCCAGCAATAGCAAAGATTTTGTGTCTGCTACCTACAACGTGCGTGGAATGTCTTAAACCCAAACCTACTTCTAGGCATCTTATATATGCTACTCTGGAACCACCCCTAAACCCAAACAGTTCAACTGTCAACCCCACTGAGGTCCTTAGACTGGGTCTCATTAACATAAGATCACTGTCCTCAAAATCATTGTTGATCAATGATCTAATTATTGATCATCACTTAGATATGATTGGGCTATGTGAAACCTGGCTTAAACCTACAGCTGTCCTCCCCTTAAATGAGGCCTGCCCACCAGCATATACATTTAATCACGTCCCTCATGATGCGAAGCAAGGCGGGGGTGTTGCTCTTATTTATAAATCTAGGTTTAGCTTATTAGCTGTTGGGGGTTACAAATATCACTCATTTGAGCATCTGATTCTCCGCTCTGCTCAGGATATTACACATTGCCAAGGTCAGAAGAATAAAAATCAGTCGTATTACTTTGTCACTGTATATATAGGCCTCCTGGCCCATATTCTGAATTCTTAGATGAATTTGGTGCGTTCATCTCTAACTTGTCAACTAGTGTAGATAACATTCTGATCATTGGTGACTTTAATGTTCATATAAATAAGCCTTCTGATCCCCTCTGCAAATCATTTATGGAAATTGTGGATGCATTAGGATTTCGGCAATGCATTCGGGATTTGACGCACATTAGCGGAAATACCCTGGATCTGGTTCTCGCATGTGGTATTGCTGTCACGAATATTGACATCATGCCTCTTACATCAGTGGTGTCTGATGACTCACTTATTAAGTTTACAGTTTCGCTGCCGTGTTTAGTGGAACAACAACCTTATATATCTTTACGGTGATGCATCAACTCCTGAACTAAGACTGAACTCGAAGCTAGACTGCCTGATGTCTTAGCTTCACATTTGACAAAAACCCAGTCAGTAGACAGACTTGTGGATAGTTTAAACTCAGTGCTCAAAACTACACTCAACATGATTGCACCACCTGTGTTAAAACCACACTCCCCCAAATCACAGTCACCTTGGTTCAATGATTATCTGCGTGACCTCACGCATAAAGCAAGAGGTCTAGAACGGAAATGGCATCATTCAAAATTAGAAGTATTTCACCTTGCGTGGCGTGATGCTATCTTAGACTATAAGCATGCATTATTGGCTACAAAGTGGACCTATTACTCTGATTTGATCAACAAAAACAAGCATAACTCAAAGTTCTTGTTCGACACGGTGGCAACACTTTTGCATGGACACACCTGTAGTTCGCTCGCCATTTACAGCACAAGATTTCCTGGATTACTTTGGGAAGAAAATAGAACACATCAGGTTAAACATATCTCGGCATGCCTTAACCCAGCCACTACACCCTGCTATTGATGTGGGTGCCACTACTGAGGTATTACCTAGATTTACAGAATTTGACAGTATCTCACTAGGCATGCTGACGAAACTAGTAACGTCAACAAAAAGCACAACCTGTTTATCTGATCCTATACCAACAAAACTGTTTAAGGACCTGTGGTCCACTCTTGGGCCGACTGTGCTGGAAATTATTAATCTTTCTTTAACTTCTGGATCTGTTCCTAAATGTTTCAAATCTGCAGTGATTAAACCATAACTTAAGAAATCTAATCTTGACCCTAGTGTATTGACAAACTATCGGCTGATATCAAATCTATCATTTTGCTCTACAATTCTGGAAAAAGTGGTGTCACGGCAGCTCGTACACTATCTTACTGTGAATAAT
This sequence comes from Thalassophryne amazonica, assembly GCF_902500255.1. NCBI lineage: Eukaryota > Metazoa > Chordata > Actinopteri > Batrachoidiformes > Batrachoididae > Thalassophryne > Thalassophryne amazonica. The sequence goes on from NC_047110.1 coordinate 3,585,162, forward strand.
CGCTTTGAGCCACTGCAATCTGCTTTTAGAAAATATCATTCAACAGAGACGGCTCTCACTAAAGTGGTGAATGATCTTCTGCTTACAATGGATTCGGACACCACTACGGTTCTGGTGCTGTTAGATCTCAGTGCTGCATTTGATACAATGGATCATCATATTCTACTTGATAGGCTGGAAAATCATTTTGAGATTACTGGGAGTGCCCTTGCATGGCTGACGTCATACTTGACCAGTCGTTCTCACTGTGTTTTGTACAGTAACACTACCTCTAACCTTAATGACATGAAATTTGGGGTTCCACAGGGGTCTGTCTTAGGCCCCCTGCTTTTCTCCCTTTATATAGCACCGCTTGGGCACATATTGCGGCGTTTTGGGATTTCCTTTCACTGCTATGCAGATGATACTCAGTTATACATGCCGATAACTGCTGGTAATCTCATTCACATAAAATGCTTAGAAGATTGCCTTGCATCAGTGAGAAGTTGGATGTCTGGAAACTTCCTACTTTTAAACTCTGATAAGACTGAAATGATGGTTCTTGGTCCAGTGAGATTTCCAGGTGAGATCACTCACCTGGAAAAGCCCAAGTCCCATGTCAGTCTGGTCTGCACCCTGCAACCACATCTCATGGGACGTAAGCTGCTTGAGATGAACACCAATTCTCACCTCATCCTTTGGGTTCTCTCCTTCCTCTCAAGGAGGGAACAGAGGGTCAGGGTAAATGGTCATCTCAGCTCGATCAGGACAATATCCACAGGTTCACCCCAGGGCTCAGTCATCTCTCCACTTCTCTTCACTCTGTACACTAATGACTGCAGGAGCACTACCCCTGGAATAACATATATCAGATATTCTGATGACACTGTTATCATGGACTCCACTAACACAGATGGACTTTTACAGGCTGAACTGGATACTTTTTCACTGTGGTGAAGAGATAATTGTCTGGATTTAAATGTATCCAAGACCAAGGAAATGGTTGTCCTTTCCATCATGGACACTCCACCACTCCCACACTTACAGTTAACAATGAAGCAATAGAAAAGGTCCACTCATACAAATATTTAGGTACAATAATTGATAACAAACTCACATTTCAACTCAATACAGAACAAATCTTCTCAAAATGTCAACAGTGTTGTGTGGGCTGCTGAAGAGGAGGTACTGCTGGCCCACCACCAGAGGGCGCCCTGCCTGAAGTGCGGGCTTCAGGCACGAGAGGGCGCAGCCGCGTCACGGGAGCAGCCAGGAATGACAGCTGTCTCTCATCACCACCTGACAGCTGTCACTCATCACCGTCTCCACAAAAGCCGGGCAGCAACTCCACCTCCCTGCCGAGATATCTTCAAGCCAAGAAGGTAAACTGCTCAGCCATTTATTGAGTCTTTCACAGACAGTTTTTTCTTCTGTATTGTTTGCAGTTGGTTCTGTGAGTGCTTGCAGCTGGAGGCTGGGTTTGTGGTACATGGAGGGCTGACATCTTTGCTCCCCACGCCAAACTTTGATAAGTACTCACTAATACTGCACGTGCTGGGTTTCTGGATTGGAGGTGGAGGTTTTTCCCTCCGTTGGAAACTTAAGACTGTTTTTTGCTGACTGCTGGGTGTGTGCTCACACCCACCCTTGATTGTTTCTGCTTCCTGCCAGCAGTACCAGATCCGACAGCCGAAGACGGTGATCACCTGGGGACTCGGGACTTGGCGTCTCCAGTATTCTCCGGGTTCGGTGGCGGTGGAAATCGTGTGGGTCCCGGCTCCTCTCTGGACGGACGTCTTCTAGCCTCGAGCCTGCCCACACGTCACCTTTGTAGATTGACTACATACAAGATTCTGTAATCGTCTGTATTTCGTTGTGCACATTCACAACAGTAAAGTGTTCTATTTTCGGCTCATTCATTGTCCATTCATTTACGCCCCCTGTTGTGGGTCCGTGTCACTACACTTTGACAACAAACAGCGTCTTTTTTTCCTTCGTAAACTTCGCAAATTACAGGTTCATAACACTCTCAATAAAGTCATCAAGATCAGTAGCAAAATCATTGGACAGCAGCAGGACTCACTTACCTCCATCTACGAGGTCTGTGAGAAAAGTATCGTACCTTTTTATTTTATGCAAAAACTATATGGATTTGATTCATATGTTTTTACGTCTGCCAAGCTTGAACCTTTGTGCGCATGCGTGAGTTTTTCTACGCCTGTCGGCTGCGTCATTCGCCTGTGGGCAGGCTTTGAGTGAGCACTGCTCCACCCCTCTCGTCGTTGTTTCATTGCGAGGAAATGGCGGAATGATTTGGGCTTTGTTCCATCAGAATTGTTTCAGAAACTGTTAGAGACAGGCAGCTGGAAACCATTTGAAAAATTTATCTGGCTTTCGGTGAAAATTTTACGGGCTTCACAGAGAATAAGGACTGTTACTACAGCTTTAAGGATGGCCCACAATGGCGCACGGCGCGCCGCACTCCAAGCCACCATCGAGAGGCAGAAACCACCACATCATTTCTAAACGGATGGCTGTGTGGAGCTGGGACCGTCGTGTGCAATTTCTCTGGTTATCACAAGCCATTTTCCGGCAGATTTCACTTATAACAAGAGATTTTGTCATGGAAAGCTGCGCAGAGGCTTTGCACGTCACGACCGATTCGCTGATGAAGCGAGACAAAGGAACACCTCCATTTTGGAGTGCCAGAGGACAAGTTGGGACATGCCTATCTCGGCTTTCAGTGCTTACCAGTCGAGTGAGTATAAGAGAAATTGTGGAGAGCTGGGCTTGTCCCAACTTGTCCTCTAACACTCTGAAACGGAGGTGTTCCTTTGTCTCCCTCCATCAGCGAATCGGTCGTGACGTGCGAAGCCTCCGCGCAGCTTTCCATGACAAAATCTCTTGTTATAAGTGAAATCTGCTGGAAAATGGCTGATGTCCAGCTCTTGTGATAACCAGAGAAATCGCACACGACGGTCCCGGCTCCACACAGCCATCCGTTTAGAAATGATGTAGTGGTTTCTGCCTCTCGATGGAGGCTCGGAGCACGGTGTTGTGTGGGCCGCTGAAGAGGAGGTACTGCTGGCCCACCACCACCAGAGGGCGCCCTGCCTGGAGTGCGGGCTCCAGGCACCAGAGGGCGCTACCGCATCATGGGAGTAATCTGGGTGACAGCTGTCACCCATCACCAAACACAGCTGTTTCTACTCAGCACCGAGGTATATCAGGAGGACGGCGTCTCCACCTCAGTGCCGAGATATCGCCTAAGACCAAGGTAACATTCTCTGCAGCATATTCTGTGATTGATAAACTTGTTAAACCTTTCAGGACTGGTGACTACTGAGACCCTCCTTCTTTGGATAAGTACTCACCTTCCTGCTGAACTTTGCCAAGAGGTGGAGGCGGCTTCTCCCCTCTCTGTACTGGGTGCGTTCATCCACTCCTGTGTGTTCTTGCTCTCTCCTGCCAGCAGTACCGGATCCGACGAGCGGAGGCAGTGGCCACCTGGGAATTCGGGACTTGGCGGTTCCAGTATTTCCGGGGTTCGGTGGCAGTGGAGATCTGGGTGGTTCCGGTTCGACTGAGACGGACGTCTCCTATCTTCGAGCCTGCCCACACGACACCAGCGGATTCGACCCTAAACATTGTGTTTGTTATACTACTCGTGCTTGTTTCAGTAGTAAATCTTGTTTTTTACTTCCTCCATTGTCCATTCATTGCGCCCCCTGTTGTGGGTCCGTGTTCCTACACTTTCACAACACACGGCGCGCCATGTGCCATTGTGGGCCGTCCTTAAAGCTGTAGTAACACTCCTTAATCTCTGTGAAGCCCATAAAATTTTCACTGAAAGCCAGATAAATTTTTCGAATGGTTTCCAGCTGCCTGTCTCTAACAGTTTCTGAAAAAATTCTGATGGAACAAAGCCCAAATCATTCTGCCATTTCCTCGAAATGAAACAACGATGAGAGGGGTGGAGCAGTGCTCACTCAAAGCCTGCCCACAGGTGAATGACGCAACCGACAGGTGTGGAAAAACTCACGCATGCGCACGAAGGTTCAAGCTTGGCTGATGTAAAAACATATGAATTCAAATCCATATAGTTTTGTATAAAATAAAAAGGTCGGATACTTTTCTCACAGACCTCATATAACCACAGAGTCGTAAGGAAAGCCACACAGATCTCCACAGACCCCACTCACACTCTGCACCAGCATTACACCTTTTTACCATCAGGTCGTAGGTTCAGGTCCCTGCCTTTTAGGACTAAGAGGGCCACCTCCAGTTTTTTGCCCACCTCGATCCGCTTGATGAACAGCAGCTAATGTGACTAGTTCTTTGAGCAGGCTGTGCTTGGCTTTTATTGGCTTGTGTAATTATATTAAGTGTTGATGAAGTGTTGATTTTTATGGAATTTTATTATGCATGAAATGTGTGTTTCTGCTCGTGCTGGCGCTCTGTCTGCAAAGGAAGTTCCTAAGGGATAAATAAAGTTATTTTGATTTTTGATATCCTAATTGACTCTTTGTTTTTTTGGCTTGGGCAATTTACGGTCTCCTGGAAGCTTTTTCTAGATGCACTCTGTGGCATTTTGACTGACTGGTTTAGTTCTCATCGGCGCTTATTGCATTATCGGTTCTCAAACTTTGTTGACTGGCTTGTTGTCTGGGTTCGGAATTTGGAGCCACGTTGCATATTTTCTGTTAATTGGATTTTAGGGATGATTTGGGTATTTTATGCACTGTGCTTTTGGGTTAAGCACCTGATTGACTCATTTCACCTCTCTCTGGGTGTCCTCTATCACGCTCAGATGGAACTAGTTAAGCTTCCACCGAGTACAGTAAGTCTCCGGGTCCCATACTCAGTTGGATCGATTGATGTCTGGAATGGTATTTTGGAGGGTAATGCTGAGTTTCTTGCTCGTTGGGTTTATGTCAGTTCTGGGGTTCTATTACTGTACCTGTCTCGATGGCTTCTCTGTTTCATGGGCACCGCCTGTATTCGGTCAGTTTCCTCCTTATGGGGTTCCAGGTGGTTCGGCCTTGAGCCTTCTCCTGCATGCCTCTCTGCCTCCGCCTTGGGGATCAGTAACACCACTAGTCGGCTCCCTGATTCAGTTAGTTCTGTTGACAAGCCTCATGGTCGTCCCCCAGACCCTGTGGTGGGTCGGTCCCCTGACATCTTCCTGCCCCGGGTCTCATCGTTTGGCCAACCGCCTGCTGCAGTTTTACACCCTGTTTTCCACCCACTGGTTCCCTGGCCTGTTTTTGGTCATATTCTCGGTCTTCCTCGGGGTCTCCAGCCTTTTGGGCCTGGTGGGGTGCCCCCTGTCTCTGGGTTCCCCCCGTCCTGGGTCCCCCGCCATCCCGCCCATTGTCTGGGGTGTGCGGCGTGGTGGGGGGGTTATTGTGGTAGCCTCCGTTATTTATTAGTGGTTTATTTTCATCATCAATCAATCAATCAATTTTTTTATATAGTGCCAAATCACAACAAACAGTTGCCCCAAGGCGCTTTATATTGTAAGGCAAGGCCATACAATAATTATATAAAACCCCAACGGTCAAAACGACCCCCTGTGAGCAAGCACTTGGCTACAGTGGGAAGGAAAAACTCCCTTTTAACAGGAAGAAACCTCCAGCAGAACCAGGCTCAGGGAGGGGCAGTCTTCTGCTGGGACTGGTTGGGGCTGAGGGAGAGAACCAGGAAAAAGACATGCTGTGGAGGGGAGCAGAGATCGATCACTAATGATTAAATGCAGAGTGGTGCATACAGAGCAAAAAGAGAAAGAAACAATGCATCATGGGAACCCCCCAGCAGTCTACGTCTATAGCAGCATAACTAAGGGATGGTTCAGGGTCACCTGATCCAGCCCTAACTATAAGCTTTAGCAAAAAGGAAAGTTTTAAGCCTAATCTTAAAAGTAGAGAGGGTGTCTGTCTCCCTGATCTGAATTGGGAGCTGGTTCCACAGGAGAGGAGCCTGAAAGCTGAAGGCTCTGCCTCCCATTCTACTCTTACAAACCCTAGGAACTACAAGTAAGCCTGCAGTCTGAGAGCGAAGCACTCTATTGGGGTGATATGGTACTACGAGGTCCCTAAGATAAGATGGGACCTGATTATTCAAAACCTTATAAGTAAGAAGAAGAATTTTAAATTCTATTCTAGAATTAACAGGAAGCCAATGAAGAGAGGCCAATATGGGTGAGATATGCTCTCTCCTTCTAGTCCCCGTCAGTACTCTAGCTGCAGCATTTTGAATTAACTGAAGGCTTTTTAGGGAACTTTTAGGACAACCTGATAATAATGAATTACAATAGTCCAGCCTAGAGGAAATAAATGCATGAATTAGTTTTTCAGCATCACTCTGAGACAAGACCTTTCTGATTTTAGAGATATTGCGTAAATGCAAAAAAGCAGTCCTACATATTTGTTTAATATGCGCTTTGAAAAAAAAAAAATGACTCCAAGATTTCTCACAGTATTACTAGAGCTCAGGGTAATGCCATCCAGAGTAAGGATCTGGTTAGACACCATGTTTCTAAGATTTGTGGGGCCAAGTACAATAACTTCAGTTTTATCTGAGTTTAAAAGCAGGAAATTAGAGGTCATCCATGTCTTTATGTCTGTAAGACAATCCTGCAGTTTAGCTAATTGGTGTGTGTCCTCTGGCTTCATGGATAGATAAAGCTGGGTATCATCTGCGTAACAATGAAAATTCAAGCAATACCGTCTAATAATACTGCCTAAGGGAAGCATGTATAAAGTGAATAAAATTGGTCCTAGCACAGAACCTTGTGGAACTCCATAATTAACTTTAGTCTGTGAAGAAGATTCCCCATTTACATGAACAAATTGTAATCTATTAGACAAATATGATTCAACCACCGCAGCGCAGTGCCTTTAATACCTATGGCATGCTCTAATCTCTGTAATAAAATTTTATGGTCAACAGTATCAAAAGCAGCACTGAGGTCTAACAGAACAAGCACAGAGATGAGTCCACTGTGCGAGGCCATAAGAAGATCATTTGTAACCTTCACTAATGCTGTTTCTGTACTATGATGAATTCTAAAACCTGACTGAAACTCTTCAAATAGACCATTCCTCTGCAGATGATCAGTTAGCTGTTTTACAACTACCCTTTCAAGAATTTTTGAGAGAAAAGGAAGGTTGGAGATTGGCCTATAATTAGCTAAGATAGCTGGGTCAAGTGATGGCTTTTTAAGTAATGGTTTAATTACTGCCACCTTAAAAGCCTGTGGTACATAGCCAACTAACAAAGATAGATTGATCATATTTAAGATCGAAGCATTAAATAACGGTAGGGCTTCCTTGAGCAGGCTGGTAGGAATGGGGTCTAATAAACATGTTGATGGTTTGGATGAAGTAACTAATGAAAATAACTCAGACAGAACAATCGGAGAGAAAGAGTCTAACCAAATACCGGCATCACTGAAAGCAGCCAAAGATAACGATACGTCTTTGGGATGGTTATGAGTAATTTTTTCTCTAATAGTTAAAATTTTGTTAGCAAAGAAAGTCATGAAGTCATTACTAGTTAAAGTTAATGGAATATTCAGCTCAATAGAGCTCTGACTCTTTGTCAGCCTGGCTACAGTGCTGAAAAGAAACCTGGGGTTGTTCTTATTTTCTTCAATTAGTGATGAGTAGAAAGATGTCCTAGCTTTACGGAGGGCTTTTTTATAGAGCAACAGACTCTTTTTCCAGGCTAAGTGAAGATCTTCTAAATTAGTGAGACGCCATTTCCTCTCCAACTTACGGGTTATCTGCTTTAAGCTACGAGTTTGTGAGTTATACCACGGAGTCAGGCACTTCTGATTTAAAGCTCTCTTTTTCAGAGGAGCTACAGCATCCAAAGTTGTCTTCAATGAGGATGTAAAACTATTGATGAGATACTCTATCTCACTTACAGAGTTTAGGTAGCTACTCTGCACTGTGTTGGTATATGGCATTAGAGAACATAAAGAAGGAATCATATCCTTAAACCTATCCTTAAACCTAGTTACAGCGCTTTCTGAAAGACTTCTAGTGTAATGAAACTTATTCCCCACTGCTGGGTAGTCCATCAGAGTAAATGTAAATGTTATTAAGAAATGATCAGACAGAAGGGAGTTTTCAGGGAATACTGTTAAGTCTTCTATTTCCATACCATAAGTCAGAACAAGATCTAAGATATGATTAAAGTGGTGGGTGGACTCATTTACTTTTTGAGCAAAGCCAATAGAGTCTAATAATAGATTAAATGCAGTGTTGAGGCTGTCATTCTCAGCATCTGGTGGATGTTAAATCGCCCACTATAATTATCTTATCTGAGCTAAGCACTAAGTCAGACAAAAGGTCTGAAAATTCACAGAGAAACTCACAGTAACGACCAGGTGGACGATAGATAATAACAAATAAAACTGGTTTTTGGGACTTCCAATTTGGATGGACAAGACTAAGAGTCAAGCTTTCAAATGAATTAAGCTCTGTCTGGGTTTTTGATTAATTAATAAGCTGGAATGGAAGATTGCTGCTAATCCTCCACCCCGGCCCGTGCTACGAGCATTCTGACAGTTAGTGTGACTCGGGGGTGTTGACTCATTTAAACTAACATATTCATCCTGCTGTAACCAGGTTTCTGTAAGGCAGAATAAATCAATATGTTGATCAATTATTATATCATTTACCAACAGGGACTTAGAAGAGAGAGACCTAATGTTTAATAGACCACATTTAACTGTTTAGTCTGTGGTGCAGTTGAAGGTGCTATATTATTTTTTCTTTTTGAATTTTTATGCTTAATAGATTTTTGCTGGTTATTGGTAGTCTGGGAGCAGGCACCGTCTCTACGGGGATGGGGTAATGAGGGGATGGCAGGGGCAGAGAAGCTGCAGAGAGGTGTGTAAGACTACAACTCTGCTTCCTGGTCCCAACCCTGGATAGTCACAGTTTGGAGGATTTAAGAAAATTGGCCAGATTTCTAGAAATGAGAGCTGCTCCATCCAAAGTGGGATGGATGCCGTCTCTCCTAACAAGACCAGGTTTTCCCCAGAAGCTTTGCCAATTATCTATGAAGCCCACCTCATTTTTTGGACACACTCAGACAGCCAGCAATTCAAGGAGAACATGCGGCTAAACATGTCACTCCCGGTCTGATTGGGAGGGGCCCAGAGAAAACTACAGAGTCTGACATTGTTTTTGCAAAGTTACACACCGATTTAATGTTAATTTTAGTGACCTCCGATTGGCGTAACCGGGTGTCATTACTGCCAACGTGAATTACAATCTTACCAAATTTACGCTTAGCCTTAGCCAGCAGTTTCAAATTTCCTTCAATGTCGCCTGCTCTGGCCCCCGGAAGACAATTGACTATGGTTGCTGGTGTCGTTAACTTCACATTTCTCAAAACAGAGTCACCAATAACCAGAGTTTGATCCTCGGCGGGTGTGTCATCGAGTGGGGAAAAACGGTTAGAGATGTGAACGGGTTGGCGGTGTACATGGGGCTTCTGTTTAGGGCTACGCTTCCTCCTCACAGTCACCCAGTCGGCCTGCTTTCCCGGCTGCCCGGGATCTGCTGGAAGGGAACTAACGGCGGCTAAGCTGCCTTGGTCCGCACCGACTACAGCGACCTGGCTAGCTGTAGAATTTTCCACGGTGCGGAGCCGAGTCTCCAATTCGCCCAGCCTGGCCTCCAAAGCTATGAATAAGCTACACTTATTACAAGTACCGTTACTGCTAAAGGAGGCCGAGGAATAACTAAACATTTCACACCCAGAGCAGAAAAGTGCGGGAGAGACAGGAGAAGCCACCATGCTAAATCGGCTAAGAGCTAGTAGCTATGCTAAGCTAGCGGATTCCTAAAAACACGCAAAGTGAATAATGTGTAAATAATTTAGAGGTGATTCAGCAGAAGGAGTGCTTTAGTTAAGGCACGTAAAGATTACACTGGGAAACAAATCGTAATCTAGATAACTAGATCAATCTAACTGCGCAGATTAAACAGCTAACAGATACAGCAAAACACCGCTGTGCTCCGGAACAGGAAGTGATACAATACCGCAGTGAGCGCCAAATAGAGGATACAATAAGAAATTTGAAAAAGAATAAGTCACCGGGCATGAATGGTTATCCAGTGGAATTTTATAAGCATTTCTTGGATGAAGTTACGCCCCTTTTACAAACGGTATATAATTATGCCTAGGCTAAAATGGACCCACCAAAATCCTGGTCTCAGCTGATAATATCAGTAATCCCTGAGGAGGGAAAGGATCCCTCAGTCTGTTCCTCATACAGACCAATCAGTCTGTTGTGCTGTGATGTAAAAATTCTAACAACAATTCTGGCTAAAAGAATTCAAAAGTGCATTAACAGAATAATCAAGTTGGATCAAACACGGTTTATACCTGGTCGCTTGGTAATAAACAATATAAGAACACTAAACATTATGTCCGCAGCAAAACAGAAACAGGAATCTTCAATGCTTCTCAGCTTAGATGCTGAGAAATCATTTGATAGTGTTGGGAAAGTGTAGTGACACGGACCCACAACAGGGGGCGCAAATGAACGGTCAATAGATGAGCCAAAATATAACAATTTAATGTTGTGAATGTGCACAACGAACATACAGACAATCTCAGAATATCATAACAGTCAATACACAAAGGTGACGTGTGGGCAGGCTCGAGGATAGAAGACGTCTGTCCTAAGAAGAGCCGGAACCACACGATTTCCGCCGCCCCAGAACCTGGTGAATACTGGAGCCGCCAAGTCCCGAATTCCCAGGTGATCACCGTCCCCGACTGTCGGATCTGGTACTGCTGGCGAAGAACAAAGACAGTCAAGTGTGGGTGTGTGTACACCCAGTAACAACACACGGTGGGAATGCCACCTCCACCTCTCACTCAGAATGCTGAGGTATTTACAGTGATCCCTCAGAGGAAAAGAGTGCCGGCCTGCACTCACTCAGCCTCCACAAGAAGAGGGACCAGTACTCCTGCAAACACTCACAATATACAGCTTATTAGAAACACAAATGGCTGAGGATATTACCTCCAATGAAGTATGATATCTCGGCAACGAGGTGGAGATGACGTCTGGTCTTTATGGAGTGAGATGATGTTGAGTAGATGGGTGACAGCTGTCAAGAGGTAATGAGCGACAGCTGTCACCCCGGCTGTGTCCATGGCGGCAGCGCCCTCTCGTGCCTGAAGCCCGCACTTCAGGCAGGGCGCCCTCTGGTGGTGGGCCAGCAGTACCTCCTCTTCTGGCGGCCCACACAACAGATCGGGCTGATTGGCTGTATTTAGAAAATACGCTGGGGAAAATGAGATTTCTATTCAGATTTCATTAAGTGGATGTGCTGTATACTGAACTTACATCAAAAGTACGAGTAAATGGACATTGTTCTGAACCTTTCCAACTGAAAAGAGGAACTAGACAGGGGTGTCCACTTTCTCCTTTATTATTCGCTATAAGCATAGAACCGCTGGCGGAAATAATTCGAAATATACAAGGAGTATCAGTGGGTGGAGTAGACTACAAGATCTCACTCCATGCTGATAATGTGATACTGTATATTACCAATGATCGGACTTCTGTTCCTGATGGATTGCTTGGGGGACTTTGGTACTGTATGTATGTGGTATGTTGGTGGGGGGACACGCCGCTAGATTTGGATAAAGTTGCTTTGTTTAATTGGCCCACCCAAGGATTTAAGTATTTAGGCATAATGGTTACACCACAAACCTCACGATTGTATATTGAAAACTATGGGAAATTGTTTTTGACAATAAACTGATTTGGTTCCCTGGGAAATTCTTCCCTTATCCCTAATCGGGAGAATAGGAATGGTTAGGAAATCTCCTTCCTTGGTTGTTATATCTGTTTCAGGCCCTCGCGATTTGGATTCCATCCTCTACTTTTAAGATGTTAAACAAAATGATCTCTTTATTCGTGTGGCAAGGGATACAGCCTCGAGTTCGGCTGAAATTATTACGTAGTCCAAAAAAGAATGGGGTCTAGGTCTGCCTAATTTGAAATTATATTACTGGGCAGCACAGATGCGTGGGTTGGTAGATTGGGTATCTCAGGACAAAGAAACAAATTGGATAAAACTTGAAAACCATGCTTCCCATATTGTCTCATTAGAGACCGCATCTTTTTTAGAACAAAAGAAATGGAGAGATTTGAAAATAAAAAATAAGTGGATTGTGTGTACACAACGAGTATGGCACAGGTGAGGAAGAAAATTAGTGCACCTTTAACAACCTCACGGGCACTCAAAATGACTAAGACTGCTGATTTTTACCCAGTAAAATAGATTCTGGATTTAAGGCCTGGGCAGAAAAGGTTTAATAACTACATCAAATGTTTGATGGAGGGATATTAAAATCTTTTAAACAGTTGCCGGACAAGTTAGGACGAGATTGTCTATTGTCATGTGCAGAATGGAGCTCTTTGAAACAACTGCCTAAACCAATCGAACACATGTTAATTAAGGCGATTGAAGAAAAAAGTAAAGTTAAAATAATATCGAACATGTATAAACACCTACAGATCCGAGCCATACTAAATTTCAACTTACCGCTTGATCCAAAATAATATATTATAGGGCTGACCCGAAGGGTTGGTCTGAGAAAAAGGGAAGTTCAATTACTCACATTTGTTATTGGTGGCAAAGAAAATGATAATGAGATCTTGGTTAAAGGCACTACCTCCCACTCTTCTTCAATGGCGTGATGGGATTAAAAATGTATATCTGATGGAACAAAATTACTGCGAAGCTTCATTTGAAAAGTGGACCTGTTTTTGGACTGGTGGGCTCCTGTCATTGTTTTACTTCGGGTTGGACATAATTATATTCACCCACTGCTCTCCATGTGAAGTATGAGAGGTGTGTGTGTGTGTATATATATATATATATATAGTGCAAATATATGCTAGGATGTACCCCTATTATTTTCAGTGGGATGGAATACTGTTTTTGAATTTGCTGAGTCGCTCTGTTCTATTTGTTTTATTAATTTTATTTGTCATTATTTTAATATGTCGTAACTAAATATGGAGTTGACAAGATCTTTTTGAATAAACAGTGTTCAAAAAAAGAAAAGAAAAAAGTGTGTCCGTGTGTGTAAATGCTGAGCTCAGAGCAGCACACACACTGAAGTAAAAAGCGGCTGATGGTGTGGACATTAACATGACACACGCTTTTACTGACAAATACTGAACACAGTCAGGGGCTCGTTAAGAAACTCTGCAGCTCTGGTCCACCATCAAGAAGAAAACACATTCATAGTAACAAAAAATGCCCAAATGTACCCACGCTGGTTATTGTTAGGACAATTACCCAGATAAACTGTTTAACCACCAAGCAGCCCTCCATTGCACGCTGTGCAGCCTCCAGCCTGATGCACATTTGCGCATCACATATGATTTGAACACTGATAGAATGAAATGTTTCCCCATTAACAAAGACAAATTCATCATGTGACGGCGCCTTTATAGCAACATGTGTGCAGTCAATAGCTCCCATCACATTAAAGGGAAACTGCCTCTCGCTGCAAAATGCACTTTAATGTTGGAACGTGATATACCTGCATGACATTCGGATGATTGCGTTCCACACAGCTGGCATGGCTTGGCTCAAGGTTGACTGGCACATTCCTGACCGATTGGCCACTCACGCTGGAATGCCCCTGATGCCAGGAAGCCCAGCATGGTCAGCACCTGTGTGGGCACAGACAACCCCTGGCTCCTCACCATACTGCGCACTGGGCCAGCCGCAGTTCTGTGCACAACTCCAGTCACAGTGGCCTTGTTAATCAAAATCGGTTTAAGAGCCAATTATCCTCATTTAGAGGATAATTGGCTCTAACAACTCTAAGGTCCTCTAACAACACTAACGCAGCCACTGTTAGCGCCATTTTACACATCACTTTGCACGTTTTTATATATAAGTGCAAACACGTGGGTGTGTTAACTGTTCATCAGTGTGTCTCTGATGTGCACGTCACTCTGATGACTTCATGTTTTCACACTATTAACGGTTCCCAGCATCACCTCTACATTTCAGCAGGAACAATAGCTGTAGAAACGTGCGCATGCCAGCCAGGATTTGTGCGTGACACACTGCACATTGCACGGTCATTTCAGGCGTGGAGACGGATGTGTGCCATGTTTTTGTGTGTAAGCATGCTTTGTACATGAGGCTTCTGGTATTTTGTTTCCTTTGTTGTGATTTCACATGAACTTTAATATTTGATTATTTTAGAATTAAACTACTGGGGCTCCACCTGCTTCACCGCAACAAATCATATGAAAATTGGTCCGTTCACATTTGAAAGTCGGAAGTAACAAACTGAGGGGTTAAATTTCAGTCTTCAACTGGACACAAGACAAACAACTGCGTAATTTAACATTTATTAACATACTTGAAAATAATAAAATACATGTTAATGAGGATTGTGAGAATATGCATAATGCTTCCTGATAGATACAAATTACCATTTGGTATGAGACGTGAAAATGATGAAAATAAAAACAAGGTAAATGAAAAACAGTAAATTAAAAATGTCGATGAACCATAAAACATTAAACCTGAACAGTAAATTTGGGTCCGCAAGGTGTCACTTTGTGCATTAACGCCTGGCATGAAACCCGCCACAGAACCTAATGAAGGTCCCTTATCTGGCCTGGGTTAGGTGATGTTAGAAGATTCCAAGAGGTCCAGTCTGATGTGGGAATCCTTCCATCAGACGCCTGATCCAGAACCGGTGCTCTGCTTTCTTGCCATCCTGTGTTGTGTGGGCCGCTGAAGAGGAGGTACTGCTGGCCCACCACCACAAGATGGCGCCCTGCTTGAAGTGCGGGCTTCAAGCACGAGAGGGCGTCGGAGCGACCAGGAGTGACAGCTGTCACTCATCATCCGTACCAGCTGTCACTCATCCACTACTCATCACCACCACCATAAAGGCCGGACTGCAACTCCACCTCCCCGCCGAGAAATCAGCTACCATTCAGGTAATATTCTCTGCTGCACTTAACACTGACTAATAGTCTGAACTTCTTTGCAGCCATTTTCCTGTGGTGTGTCCTTATCTGTGGGATTGGCGTTTGGTGTGATCAGCGACAGCTTCGTTTCACACCCCAACCAGATAAGTGGTTAGACAGGAGCTGCACGAGTGTGTGATTGGAGGTGGATGTTCTCCCTCCTAATTGTATACAGACTGTGGGATTACTGAGTGTGCGACCTCACACTCATCAGGACTGTCTCTGTTCTCTGCCAGCAGTACCGGGTCTGACTGCTGAAGACAGCGGCCACCTGGGGCGCAGGGCTTGGCGGCTCCGGTGTTCTTCAGCTCCGTTGGTGGTGGAAGCTGTGTGGGATCCGGCTCTTCTCTCGCCAGGCGTCTTCTATCGTCGAGCCTGCCCACACGTTACCTGGTGTATAATTGACAGTCCACCATATTGTTATTGTCTGTACGTCGTTGTGCGATTCACAACATTAAATTGTTACTTTTGGCTTATCCATTGTCCGTTCATTAACACCCCCTGTTGTGGGTCCGTGTCACGACACTTTCACAACATCCTGTGTCGGAGTTCGCCGGTTCCGGCTGCTCATCAGACTACAGGGCTGAATGAACCGACTGCTCCCTCCGAACCGAACTCAGGTTAACCAGTTTGGTCCACACTATAGATATTAAGTCCATATAGAAACTGACTCAGGGGGGAGAGTTTTCTGTCAAAATAATGCATCTAGGACTTTGAACAATGAAAAAAAATAATATAAAACAGATAAAAATTTGGAGAAACTCAAAAAGGTTAAATACTTGACAAAAAGGGAGCTGCAAATGAACAGAATTCAAAATTAAGATAATACTTTGGAACCTTGCAAAGTCTTCAAAAATCTGCTCTTAATTTATAGGGTTAATGCTCTTAAATGCTACATCTCAGGAAACATTTGATAGTTATCAGCCCAAATTACAATTGGCCACACGATCACGGAAAAACAAACAACAAAAACTAATGGCAAGCAGAAAAGAGGAGGAGGACAAAGAGCAGAAGACAAGAGGGAGCAGCAGCCTGTTGTCTGTTTCAACCCTTTTAACGTGGCTACAAGTCTTCAGTTTTCCCGTTTTGACTGACTGGTTGCACAAATGGAAAACAAATCTGCACACAACGAACACAGTTAACACTAATAATGACACATAGATACACCGAGACAGGAAACATCACATTACACAAAATCCAACTAACATCACAGGATAAAATGTGTCAAGAAACATGTTTAAGTACAAATTCTTGGGTTTGGTCGAATCCCAGCGCTTCTTGGAACTCGTAATTCCTTTTCCCCTTTTTTCTCTTTTCATAAAAGAGAGTTAAAAGGACCTTGGTGTCGTCCTCAGCACGGTGCCACTCCACCAGTTTTGAGGTGGAGATCTGTGGTTTGTCACGTGTGAAGATAAAAATGCCAGAAAAAGGGGTTGTTTTGGTTTTATTGAGCTGTTAATTGGCAGCAATAAGCTAATTCAGCATCATCAACACACATGCACCGTGACCATATGGGAGGCACCAGCTGGGGGGCGCTACAGCACCCCCTGGATTAGTCATAGCACCCCCAAGAAAATAATTCCTCATTTATTATTTTAAGTTAATTTCATCCCATGTTTTTAAGGACTTGTCCACAATGAAACTAAACTTCCCCCATGCAATCTTTTTCTTTGTCATTTTCAAAAAGTGTCCCATTGAAGAAAAATCTCACAGATCCTGTGAGACCGCGTGAAAATGCTGTAGTACACATGCCAGGCCTGTATGTGGCGCTGTAACACTTAAAAAAATGGAGAAAACAACGTGGAGCTAATCAGTATAGCAACGGAAGCTAAAACTTTACCAGGCGGCTCACAGATTAAATAAAGTCTTTTTTACCTGTTGCCAGGATTCATCATCACAGCTGAAAACTGTTCTCCACATGACACCCTTGTTTTGGAAGATGATGTCTGGAAATGTGTCAATTCCTTCTGGAAGTAACTTTTGTTAAGGGCTTTTTTAAGAAGCCCCTCTCTGGGTGAGTGTCACCAACAAAAACAAAATAAGGTGCTAAATGACACTGCTTACAACACAATGTCCTTCATTATGAGCTGCTGAGGTTCCAGAGGCAGGGCGATGACATTATCCTGTTTTTCACAGTAAGACACAAATCTAGCATTTTTAGATTTACAACCCCAGTTCCAATGAAATTGGGACGTTGTGTAAAATGTAAATATAAACAGAATACATTGATTTGCAAATCCTCTTCAACCTATATTCTATTGAATACACCACAAAGACAAGATATTTAATGTTCAACCTGATAAACTTTATTGTTTTTGTGCAAATATTTGCTCATTTTGAAATGGATGCCTGCAACACGTTTCAAAAAAAAGCTGGGACGGGGCAACAAAAAACTGGGTAAGTTGATGAATGCTCAAAGAACACCTGTTTGGAACATTCCACAGGTGAACAGGTTAACTGGAAACAGGTGAGTGTCATGACTGGGTATAAAAGGAGCATCCCCAAAAGTCTCAGTCATTCACAAGCAAAGATGGGGCAAGGATCACCACTTTGTGAACAACTGCATGAAAAAAATAGTCCAACAGTTTAAGAATAATGTTTCTCAACGTTCAATTGCAAGGTATTTAGGGATTCCATCATCTACAGTACATAATATAATCAGAAGATTCAGAAAATCTGGAGAACTTTCTACACATAAGCGGCAAGGCCGAAAACCAACATTGAATGCTCGTGACCTTCGATCCCTCAGGCGGCACTGCATAAATAATGACATCATTGTGTAAAGGATCTTACTGCGTGGGCTCAGGAACACTTCAGAAAATCATTGTCAGTTAACACAGTTTGTCGCTACATCTACAAGTGCAAGTTAAAACTCTACCATGAAAAGTGAAAGCCAAACATCAACAACATCCAAAAACGCCGGCGCCTTCTCTGGGCCCGAGCTCATTTGAAATGGACAGACGCAAAGTGGAAAAGTGTGCTGTGGTCTGATGAGTCCACATTTCTAATTGTTTTTGAAATCATGGACGTCGTGTCCTCGGGACAAAAGAGGAAAAAGACCATCCAGATTGTTAGCAGTGCAAAGTTCAAAAGCCAGCATCTGTGATGGTATGGGGGTGTGTTAGTGCCCATGACATGGACAACTTACACATCTGTGATGGCACCATCAATGCTGAAAGGTACATCCAGGTTTTGGAGCAACACATGCTGCCATCCAAGCAACGTCTTTTTCAGGGACGTCCCTGCTTATTTCAGCAAGACAATGCCAAGCCACATTCTGCACGTGTTACAACAGCGTGGCTTCATAGTAAAAGAAAAACCACTAAATATATACAAATGTGTATTATAAATGCAAAAAATGGCAAAAAAAAAAACAATGGGAAAAAAAAAACGCCCGAAAAAATAAGTTATTTAAAGTTGCGCTTTTGTGGTGTCTGAAAAAAGCTGTAGCTTTATTTGGTAAAAAAAATAAGAAAGACTGAACGATCTACAAATTAAAGCGTTCACTCAGGTCAACTGTGCTAAAAAGCTAAGCTAACGTTAGCCGATCAATAAAGCAGTGCAGAAATGTCACGTTTTACTTTTATTTTATCCTCACCTCGATAAAGCTGCAGAACTAACCTCCGTTGGTCAAACTGGGACTTCGCATATATCTAAAAAGTGGGAGATTTCGGACTGATTGGGTTTGTTCCATCCCCCGGCTGCCTGCCTTGCTCTGCCTAGTGATGATGCCTGAAGGCTGGCTTCTCCGTGCGGGTCGACCCGCTGTCGCGGTTTGATCGATATCCCACCAAGTCGTCAGTCCTCCCTCGGTCGGCATCACTCCAAAAAGTAGCTGAAAAAAGCTTCTCCCAGCAGGGTGATGGAGAATCATTCTACTGCTGTTTTTTAAAGCTTTTTTGTGGTTTAGGCGACGCAAATTCAAGATGGCGATCGCTGAACTTTTTTCAGATTGTGGAAACAGCCAGAGTGTGATGTAGCCGCAATCTCCGCCCGCTTGCCGCTTCCAAAGCGACGCGTCTGACGTCACGACGCGTTGGAACACATCAGCCTGATGCGTTCCAGGGGGCATTAAAGCGTCGCGCTAAAGCGTGCAGTGTGAAAGGCCCTTTAGTGAGTGTCTGACAGGGTGATGAGTGTGAAGTTGGAAATTGAAGGGGTGATGATGAATATCATCAGTACATATGCCACACAGGTAGGCTGTGAGATGAAGGAGAAAGAAGATTTCTGGAGTGTGTTAGATGAGGTGGTGGAGAGTGAACCCAAGCATGAAAGAGTGGTGACTGGAGCGGACTTCAATGGGCATGTTGGTGAAGGGAACAGAGGTGATAAGGAAGTAAAGGGTAGACATGGTATCAAGGATAGGAATGGGGAAGGACAGATGGTAGTTGATTTTGCAAAAAGGATGGAAATGGCTGTGGTGAATACCTACTTTAAGAAAAGGGAGGAGCACAGGGTAATATATAAGAGTGGATTAAGGTGCACACAGGTGGAATACATTCTTTATAGGAGATGCAAGCTAAAAGAAATCAGAGACTGTAAGGTGGTGGCAGGAGAGAGTGTCGTTAGACAGCATAGGATGGTTGTTTGTAGGATGACTTTACAGGTAAAGAAGAAGAAGAAGAGAGTGAGAGCTCAACAAAGGATCAGATGGTGGAAGCTGAAGGAGGAAGACTGTTGTGTGAAATTTAGTGAGCAGGTGAGAGAAACACTGGTTGGAAGGGGAAGCAATTTTGTACAACTGGAAAAGTACTGCAGATGTGGTGAGGGAGACAGCTAGGACAGTACTGGGTATGACATCTGGACAGTGGAAGGAAGACAAGGAAACTTGGTGGTAGAATGAAGAGGTCCAGGAAAGCATAAGGAGAAAGAGGTTGGCGAAAAAGTTTTGGGATAGTCGGAGAGATGAAGAAAGTAGACAGGAGTACAACGAGATGTGGCGTAAGGCGAAAAGAGAAGTGGCAAAAGCAAAGGAAAAGGCATATTGCGAGCTGTACAAGAAGTTGCATAGTAAGGAAGGAGAAAAGGACTTGTACCGATTGGCCAAAGGGACAGAGCTGGAAAGGATGTGCAGCAGATTAGGGTGGTAAAAGATGCACATGGTAATGTGCTGACAAGTGAGGAGTGTGTGCTGAGAAGGTGGAGGGAACATTTTGAAGAGTTAATGAATAAAGAAAATGAGCGAGAGAAAAGGCTGGATGATGTGGTGAGAGTAAATCAGGAAGTAAAAGAGATTAGCAAGGAAGAAGTGAGGGCTGCTATGAAGAGGATGAAGAGTGGAAAGGCAGTTGGCCAAGATGACATTCCAGTGGAGGCATGGAAATGTCTAGGAGAGATGGCAGTAGAGTTTCTAACCAGATTGTTTAATAAAATCTTGGAAAGTGAGAGGATGCCTGAGGAGTGGAGACGAAGTGTGCTGGTTCCTATTTTCAAGAACAAGGGTGATGTGCAGAGCTGCAGTAACTACAGAGGCATAAAGCTGATCAGCCACAGCATGAAGTTATGGGGAAAAGTAGTAGAAGCTAGGCTTAGAAAACAGGTGAAGATCTGTGAGCAGCAATATGGTTTCATGCTGAGAAAGAGCACTACAGATGCAATTTTTGCTCTGAGAATACTGTTGGAGAAGTACAGAGAAGGACAGAATTCCACTGTTACAGGAGATTTTGTAATGAAAGACGTGCGGAGGAATTTGCGAGGCGGGACGGAGCGGCTAATGGCGCACAACAAAAAGCACGTCCGTGTTGGAAACCATTCGGAAGATTCAGACGGTTTTCGGTGGCTTTTTATTTGAGTGAGTATCCGAGAAATTGTGTAACAGCTGGGCGTGTAACAGCTGGGCATGTCACAACTTGTCCTGTGAGACTTCCAACACGGACGTGTTTTTTGTTTCTCTGGTAGTCAGACGACGTCCCGGATCAACACAGCCTTCACTTTGGAAATGATCTGGTCGTTTCAGCCTTTCGATGGCCGCTCGGAGCGTGGCGTGCCCTGCGCCGCTGTGGGCTGTCTTTAATCCGGTTGTAATGATCCTTAATCTGTGTGATGCCCAGAGTATCTTCACCGAAAGCCGTCTGAATCTTCCGAATGGTTTCCCCCTGGCTGTCTCACACAGTTTCTGAAAATATTTTCATGGAGCAAAGCAGCAGTCGCTCAGCCATTTCCCTGACAATGAAAATCCGATGAGGGGGTGGACCAGTGCTCACTCAAAGCCTGCCCACAGGCGAGTGACGCAACCGACAGGCGTGAAAAAACTCACGCATGCACACGAAGGTTCAAGCTTGGCGCAAGCGCACATGATTCAAATCCATATAGTTTTTGAAAAAAATAAAAACGGCGGAAACTTTTCTAACAGATCTTGTACAGTGACAAAGTAATACAGCTGATTTTTATTCTTCTGACCGTGGCAATGCATAGCATCGTGGGCAGAGCAGTGACTCAGATGCTCAAATGAGTTATATTTGTGACCCACAACAGCTAATAAGCTAAACCTACGTTTAGAAATAAGAACAACACCCCCACCTTGCTTGGCATCATGAGGGATGTGACTAAATGTATATGCTGGTGGGCAGGCATCATTTAAGGGGAAGACAGCCGTAGGATTAAATAACCCAATCATATCTAAGTGATGATCAATAATGAGATCATTAATCAACAATGATTTTGAGGATAGTGATCTTATGTTAATGAGAACCAGACTAAGGACCTCAGTGGGGTTGATAGTTGGGTTTATGGTTTACCGTTATACTTCTCTGAATCACTTTAAATTAACTTCTTCAGCAGGAGTGCTGACTGTTCTCAACGTGTCATGAACTTTATTTATATTTATGATAATACCTTGATTTTTGTTTGCAAGTTGTTGAGTTTCCTACCGGTGTGTAGTTTTCTGGGTGATGTCGGCCATGAGACACACGTGCCAGAAGGAAAAAATATTAGAAGTGCCAGAGTGTGTTTAGTATCATCTATATATCTCTTATAATTGCAGTAACTTACCGAGCGAACCGGTCGGGAGGTCAGCGAGTGGATCGGGTGAGACGACGCCATCGACTGTCAGTAAACTGATCTGTTCGGAGTTGGTTCTCCTCTTTTTCTGTGGGTTCCTCCACTCTCCCCGTGAAAAAGACTAACAAGGTGGGCAGGGCAGGGCAAAGACACCTACAAGATATTTGGGATCTGACAGGGATGAGGAACGGAGTGTAATTGAAGGGCAAACAAACAGTGAGGAGGGCATAAATACAGTGGGGTAAAAAAGTATTTAGTCGGTTCCTGATTGTGCATGTTCTCCTACTTAGAAAGATGAAAGAAGTGTGTAATTTTCATCATAGGTACACTTCAACTATGACAGACAAAATGAGAATCAAACAACAACAACAACAAAAAAAAATCCAGAAAATCACATTGTAGGATTTTTAAAGAATTTATTTGTTAATAATGGTGGAAAATACAAGTATTTGGTGAATAACAAAGTTCAACTCAGTACTTTGTAACATAATCTTTGTTAGCAATGACAGAGGTCAAATGTTTCCTGTAAGTCTTCACCAGGTTTGTACACACTGTAGCTGGTATTTTGGTCCATTCCTCCATGCAAATCTCCTCTAGAGCAGTGATGTTTTGAGGCTGTCCCTGGGCAACACAGACTTTCAACTCCCTCAACAAATTTTCTATGGGTTGAGGTCTGGAGACTGGCTCGGCCACTCCAGGACCTTGAAATGCTTTTTACGGAGCCACTCCTTTGTTGCCCAAGTGGTGTGTTTGGGATCATTGGAAGACCCAGCCATGTTGCATCTTCAATACTCTCACTGAAGAAAGGAGGTTTTCACTTAAAATCTCATGATACATGGCCCCGTTCATTCTTTCCTTAACACAGATCAGTCGTCCTGTCCCCTTTGCAGAAAAACAGCCCCAAAGCATGATGTTTCCACCCCCATGCTTCACAGTAGATATGGTGTTCTTGGGATGCAACTCAGCATTCTTCTTCCTCCAAACATGACGAGTTGAGTTTTTACTAAAAAGTTCTATTTTGGTTTCATCTGACCACATGATATTCTCTCAATCCTCTTCTGGATCATCCATATGCTCCCTGGGAAACTTCAGACGGGCCTGGACACGTACTGGCTTAAGCAGGGGGACACGCCTGGCATTGCAGGATTTGAGTCCCTCTCTGTGTAGTGTGTAGCCTTTGTTATTTTGGTCCCAGCTCTCTGCAGGTCATTCATCAGGTCCCTCCGTGTAGTTCTGGGATTTTTGTTCACCGTTCTCATGATCATTCTGATCCCACGGGATGACGTCTTGCGTGGAGCCCCAGATCGAGGGAGATTATCAATGGTTTTGTATGTCTTCCATTTTCTTACAATTGCTCCCACAGTTGATTTATTCACACCAACCTGCTTGACTATTGTAGATTCACTCTTCCCAGCCTGGTGCACATCTACAATGCTCTTCCTGGTGTCCTTCGACAGCTCTTTGGTCTTGGCCATGGCTGAGTTTGGAGTCTTGACTCTTTGAGGCTGTGGACAGGTGTCTTTTATACAGATAATGAGTTCAAACAGGTGCCATTAATACAGGTAACAGGTGGAGGACAGAAGAGCTTCTTAAAGAAGAAGTTACAGGTCTACAAACATAAATTACAGAAATAATTCACAGAACAATTCAAGGACGAATATACAAGAATTGCTGTTGGTGCACAGGACAGGAGGATCGCCAACACAAACACAACTCCCATCTCTGGATGAAGCTGCAACTTGGCTTTAAGAGATGAAGAGTGTGATAATGATGATGCCAACTAAGGTAATGAGTGCCGAGACTGGAATCAGAAATTGATTTGCTGAGAAAGCTTCAGTTCTCTCATAAGCTTGGTGCATCCCTCCTGCAGGAGGATCCTTTCCCTACTTGTACGCTGCACCTCCTTGTCCCACAGCGCTTTGAGGCTAAGTGCTTGTGGTACGTTTGCTGTCCATGTGTCAGACTGGTTCAGAGTCAGGTAGACCTTTCCATCGTAGAACACACGGTCAGTCCAGTGCAGTTCAGACCCCTCCATGATGCATTCACGTGAACGAAGGACAGTGTAGTTTCTCTGTTCTGGGTTCTGGCCAATACTGAATGTCGGAAGGACAGCACTTGCTGACATGGTTTGAACAATGTTGTCGACTTCCTGGCTTGAACCAGTCAGAGGAACTCCATTGAGAAGAACCCGATCAACCACCTGCTGTGTGCCAACCACACCGCAACGCTGCACCTGAAGGATAACAGCTTCTACTGTATCTGGAACACCCTGTGATAAGTGACACAGCAGAACGAGCATAAATAAAAGCATTTTGTCGATGTTTCCCGCTTCAAACAGCGCCAGAATTCAAATCTTCAGTGCTATAAAAGTCACAAATGATTTAAGTTAATGATGCGCAGCTAATGCTCCAGAAAGAAGCAGATTCGCTTAATGTGACGTGTGTGTGTGTGTTTCCCTCAGCCCCAACCAGTCTCAGCAGAAGACTGCCCCTCCCTGAGCCTGGTTCTGCTGGAGGTTTCTTCCTGTTAAAAGGGAGTTTTTCCTTCCCACTGTGGCCAAGTGCTTGCTCATAGGGGGTCGTTTTGACCGTTGGGGTTTTTCATAATTATTGTATGGCCTTGCCTTACAATATGGAGCGCCTTGGGGCAACTGTTTGTTGTGATTTGGCGCTATATAAGAAAAAAGTTGATTGATTGATTGATTGTGTTGGTTTTTACATATAAATATGCTTTTGTAAAATATGCTATTTTTTATTTATAAAAAAAGAATCAATAAAAAATAAAAAAAGCTATTTGCAAAAGCCGAAAGTCAAGATGTGATTAGACAACCATCTGATATAACCAGGGTTAAAATAAATAGAACATTGCTATCTACAGGCACCCAGACGCTCAGACCTTTACCCATAACCCTTTGCACGCCCGAGAGTTGCTGCGGTTAAACAGCACAGAGAGAAAACACAACAATTGTAAATGAACATTATACAACCAAAATGTACATTTTTATTTCTTTTCATCAGCTGCAGCAAGAGGCTCTGGCGCGCAAGGGATTATGACATATCTCAATACTTAGGGTGAATACTGCCATGAACACTACTGGCCAGGAGATGGCAGTAGAGAACCTGAAAACCTGCTAAAATAATATTCCAAATAAATAATCCATGTCTGTTACATTTAATCTGCGTAGAATTTAATTAATGCAAACCAAATTTCAGAAATCTTATATATATTACTCTGGAACAAAGAGGACAGACAGTGTTTGACATAAGCAAGACGTTACAGAGCAAACAGGAAGCTGTTGCAGCTCACAGTGATTCCGATGGAAAATAATGGAGAAGAAACCTAAGCTTCTTCTGGCATTTTTACATAAACCAAACACAGTAACAACATCTATAAACCCAGAGAATATATTCACGAGAGTTTTAGGCGCAATATACAAAGAGTTTAATACTGTTGTCCGTGTGGAGCCTGATCAGAGCGTCTCAAATGCATTTCTCCTGTTGTGAATGTACTGAGATTACCCATAATGCACTGGAGAAAGCATGTCCACAATAAAACCTTCAAAATTAGTGCATTACTTTAAAACTAAAACATATATCTGATATTTTCAATTTGTAAAACTTCAGAAGTGACGTTAATTTAAATAACTTGTCAGTTTAGATAAAGTTTTAACCATAAGTTAAAACTGTATGCCTCTGGATGACTTGGGCGATACTGCCAGCGAACCAGTATGGGTCAAAAGAGGACAGAGTTGTACATCTATTAGAAAACATTTAACAGGTCGGTACTCATATCTTTGATGTCAGCCTTCATAAATGTTGTAACTGTTAAGCTTTGTTCACCATGCCTGCAAAAATATGTTAGTGGTCTAAAAATTATCTGACCAAAATTTATCGGAAGATAATTAGTTTTAGATAATTGGTTTTCAAAATTATCTGAAAAGCTAATCTGATAATGAAAACACTAGCTTCAATAATTAGGGGATGAGCGGAACTGTACCCACCACTGAATACACCACAAAACAAAATATTTAATGTTCAAACTGATAAACCTTTTTTGTGCAAATATTTGCACATTTTGAAATGGATGCCTGCAACACATTTCAAAAAAAGTTGGGACACAGGCAACAAAAGAATGGGAAAGTTGATGAATGCTCAAAGAACATCTATGTGGAACATTCCACAGGTGAACAGGTTAATTGGAAACAGGTGAGTGTCATGATTGGGTATAAAAGGAGCATCCCCAAAAGGCTCAGCCATTCACTTCACCTTCAATTTCAATTTATTTTCATTTATATAGAGCCAAATCACAACAGAGTTGCCTCAAAGCGCTTCACACAAGTAAGGTCTAACCTTACTAACCCGCAGAGCAACAGTGGTAAGGAAAAACTCCCTCTGAGGAAGAAACCTCAAGTAGACCAGACTCAAAGGGGTGACCCTCTGCTTGGGCCATAATACAGACATAAATTACAAAAACAATTCACAGAAACAATTCACGGATGAATATACAGGAAATGCTGTTGGTGCACAGGATGGGAGGGTTTCCAGCACAAATGCAATTCCCATCTCTGGAGGGAGCTGCACCTTATACAGGGAGAAAAAACAGAACCAGGCATCAGAAAGACAAGAAATACAGTATAATTTGTCAGCATTAAACAACAAGAAAAAAAACAAGAAATACTAAGGTGATCGCTGACCACTAGCCCTAAGCTTCACTAAAAGACACAGTAGTTAGGTAAAGTTGAGGCTGAGGCCCGCTCAGTTTCCTAATAAATGAAGTAAAAGAGTAAAAAGCGTAAACAAAACTGTACCAGTATGCTAGTCATATGAAAGGGAAAATAAATGCATCTTAAGTCTGGACTTGAAAGTCTCCACAGAATCTGACTGTTTTATTGACGCAGGGAGATCATTCCACAGAACAGGGACACGATAAGAGAAAGCTCTGTGACCCACAGACTTCTTATTCACCTTAGGCACGCAAAGTAGTCCTGCACCCTGAGAACGTAAAGCCCGGGCCGGTACATAAAGTTTAATTAGGTCAATTAGGTAGGGAGGTGCCAGTCCATGAACAATTTTATAGGTTAGTAGCAGAACCTTAAAATCTGATCTCACTGGGACAGGAAGCCAGTGAAGAGACGCCAAAATGGGTGTAATGTGGTCGAACTTTCTGCTTCGTGTCAAAAGTCTGGATGCAGCATTTTGAACCAATTGGTTCACATTCAAAGATGGGGTGAGGATCACCACTTTGTGAACAACTGCATGAAAAAATAGTCCAACTGTTTAAGAACAATGTTTCTCAACGTTGAATTGCCAGTGTCAGATCCCGCTTTTTTAGATACACGGCACATGCTCACCCTCCGATGAGTGTGTTTGTGTACAAAACCAGCTCTCCGTCTCTGGGGTCCGACCTTCGTGTCTCCACGGGTATTACCCGGCAGGGCTGCACAAAGGCTGTTCAAGCTGGTGGCGAGGAGAGTCATCTAGCTGCTCACTGCCTCCATCCGGACGTCCACCCCGCTGAAGCTGATCTCGCACCCCGGTCGAATAGCCTTCTCTGGAACCAGGATACGAACCGGCCACGCCCGTTAACGGCAACGATCATGCTCTTGGAATGTTGCTAGATTTTGAATTTAGTGACTCGTACAGCGAGTCCCAGGATGTGTTATTTTGATTAAAAAACCAGACTAACCTTTTAGAGCCTTTTTGATGTTGTACACCCAATAAACTTTAACTTTTACACCTTAGAAGCATCAATAATCCAATGTCCGAGCCTTCACACTTAACTGCATGCTGGAAATTTATAGCAGGTTTTGCAAGTGCTAATAACATAATCAACATGGATTATATGGTGATAATTTCACAACAGTAATTCAAGTATAATTAGAATAATGATTGGCAGAGATTTTTGTTTTTAATTCAATAATTCTAACTGATCTTACTTGACTGGGACTGGATTGACTTCTTAATAATTTTTTCTAGGAGTGAGGGAAGGAGGTTTTTGAGGTTAGAGTCCCTTGCTCGATAAACTTGATTCCTCTTCATCAGCTATTACTCTTGCTTGCCTCTACTGGTGGTTGGCTCTCACTGAGTTATTGTATCACTTCCTGTTCCGGAGCACAGCGGTGTTTTTCTGTATCTGTTAGCTGTTTAATCTGCGCAGTTAGATTGATCTAGTTATCTAGATTACGATTTGTTTCCCAGTGTAATCTTTACGTGCCTTAACTAAAGCACTCCTTCTGCTGAATCACCTCTAAATTATTTACACATTATTCACTTTGCGTGTTTTTAGGAATCCGCTAGCTTCGCGTAGCTACTAGCTCTTAGCCGATTTAGCATGGCGGCTTCTCCTGTCTCTCCCGCACTTTTCTGCTCTGGGTGTGAAATGTTTAGTTATTCCTCGGCCTCCTTTAGCAGTAACGGTACTTGTAATAAGTGTAGCTTATTCGTAGCTTTGGAGGCCAGGCTGGGTGAATTGGAGACTCGGCTCCGCACCGTGGAAAATTCTACAGCTAGCCAGGCCCCTGTAGTCGGTGCGGACCAAGGTAGCTTAGCCGCCGTTAGTTACCCCCTGGCAGATCCCGAGCAGCCGGGGAAAGCAGGCTGACTGGGTGACTGTGAGGAGGAAGCGTAGCCCTAAACAGAAGCCCCGTGTACACCGCCAACCCGTTCACATCTCTAACCGTTTTTCCCCACTCGGCGACACACCCGCCGAGGATCAAACTCTGGTTATTGGCGACTCTGTTTTGCGAAATGTGAAGTTAGCGACACCAGCAACCATAATCAATTGTCTTCCGGGTGGCCAGAGCAGGCGACATTGAAGGAAATTTGAAACTGCTGGCTAAGGCTAAGCGTAAATTTGGTAAGATTGTAATTCACGTCGCAGTAATGACACCCGGTTACGGCAATCGGAGGTCACTAAAATTAACATTAAATCGGTGTGTAACTTTGCAAAAACAATGTTGGACTCTGTAGTTTTCTCTGGGCCCCTCCCCAATCAGACCGGGAGTGACATGTTTAGCCGCATGTTCTCCTTGAATTGCTGTCTGTCTGAGTGGTGTCCAAAAAATGAGGTGGGCTTCATAGATAATTGGCAAAGCTTCTGGGGGAAAACCTGGTCTTGTTAGGAGAGATGGCATCCATCCCACTTTGGATGGAGCAGCTCTCATTTCTAGAAATCTGGCCATTTCTTAAATCCTCCAAACCGTGACTATCCAGGGTTGGACCAGGAAGCAGAGTTGTAGTCTTACACACCTCTCTGCAGCTTCTCTCCCCCTGCCATCCCCTCATTACCCCATCCCCGTAGAGACGGTGCCTGCTCCCAGACTACCAATAACCAGCAAAATCTATTTAAGCATAAAATTCAAAAAGAAAAAATAATATAGCACCTTCAACTGCACCACAGACTAAAACAGTTAAATGTGGTCTATTAAACATTAGGTCTCTCTCTTCTAAGTCCCTGTTGGTAAATGATATAATAATTGATCAACATATTGATTTATTCTGCCTTACAGAAACCTGGTTACAGCAGGATGAATATGTTAGTTTAAATGAGTCAACACCCCGAGTCACACTAACTGTCAGAATGCTCGTAGCACGGGCCGGGGGCGGAGGATTAGCAGCAATCTTCCATTCCAGCTTATTAATTAATCAAAAAACCCAGACAGAGCTTTAATTCATTTGAAAGCTTGACTCTTAGTCTTGTCCATCCAAATTGGAAGTCCCAAAACCAGTTTTATTTGTTATTATCTATCGTCCACACTGGTCGGTACTGTGAGTTCTCTGTGAATTTTCAGACCTTTTGTCTGACTTAGTGCTTAGCTCAGATAAGATAATTATAGTGGGCGATTTAACATCCACACAGATGCTGAGAATGACAGCCTCAACACTGCATATAATCTATTATTAGACTCTATTGGCTTTGCTCAAAAAGTAAATGAGTCCACCCACCACTTTAATCATATCTTAGATCTTGTTCTGACTTATGGTATGGAAATAGAAGACTTAACAGTATTCCCTGAAAACTCCCTTCTGTCTGATCATTTCTTAATAACATTTACATTTACTCTGATGGACTACCCAGCAGTGGGGAATAAGTTTCATTACACTAGAAGTCTTTCAGAAAGCGCTGTAACTAGGTTTAAGGATATGATTCCTTCTTTATGTTCTCTAATGCCATATACCAACACAGTGCAGAGTAGCTACCTAAACTCTGTAAGTGAGATAGAGTATCTCGTCAATAGTTTTACATCCTCATTGAAGACAACTTTGGATGCTGTAGCTCCTCTAAAAAAGAGAGCTTTAAATCAGAAGTGCCTGACTCCGTGGTATAACTCACAAACTCGTAGCTTAAAGCAGATAACCCGTAAGTTGGAGAGGAAATGGCGTCTCACTAATTTAGAAGATCTTCACTTAGCCTGGAAAAAGAGTCTGTTGCTCTATAAAAAAGCCCTCCGTAAAGCTAGGACATCTTTCTACTCATCACTAATTGAAGAAACTAAGAACAACCCCAGGTTTCTTTTCAGCACTGTAGCCAGGCTGACAAAGAGTCAGAGCTCTATTGAGCTGAATATTCCATTAACTTTAACTAGTAATGACTTCATGACTTTCTTTGCTAACAAAATTTTAACTATTAGAGAAAAAATTACTCATAACCATCCCAAAGACGTATCGTTATCTTTGGCTGCTTTCAGTGATGCCGGTATTTGGTTAGACTCTTTCTCTCCGATTGTTCTGTCTGAGTTATTTTCATTAGTTACTTCATCCAAACCATCAACATGTTTATTAGACCCCATTCCTACCAGGCTGCTCAAGGAAGCCCTACCATTATTTAATGGTTCGATCTTAATATGATCAATCTATCTTTGTTAGTTGGCTATGTACCACAGGCTTTTAAGGTGGCAGTAATTAACCATTACTTAAAAAGCCATCACTTGACCCAGCTATCTTAGGTAATTATAGGCCAATCTCCAACCTTCCTTTTCTCTCAAAAATTCTTGAAAGGGTAGTTGTAAACAGCTAACTGATCATCTGCAGAGGAATGGTCTATTTGAAGAGTTTCAGTCAGGTTTTAGAATTCATCATAGTACAGAAACAGCATTAGTGAAGGTTACAAATGATCTTCTTATGGCCTCGGACAGTGGACTCATCTCTGTGCTTGTTCTGTTAGACCTCAGTGCTGCTTTTGATACTGTTGACCATAAAATTTTATTACAGAGATTAGAGCATGCCATAGGTATTAAAGGCACTGCGCTGCGGTGGTTTGAATCATATTTGTCTAATAGATTACAATTTGTTCATGTAAATGGGGAATCTTCTTCACAGACTAAAGTTAATTATGGAGTTCCACAAGGTTCTGTGCTAGGACCAATTTTATTCACTTTATACATGCTTCCCTTAGGCAGTATTATTAGACGGTATTGCTTAAATTTTCATTGTACGCAGATGATACCCAGCTTTATCTATCCATGAAGCCAGAGGACACACACCAATTAGCTAAACTGCAGGATTGTCTTACAGACATAAAGACATGGATGACCTCTATTTCCTGCTTTTAAACTCAGATAAAACTGAAGTTATTGTACTTGGCCCCACAAATCTTAGAAACATGGTGTCTAACCAGATCCTTACTGTGGATGGCATTACCCTGACCTCTAGTAATACTGTGAGAAATCTTGGAGTCATTTTTGATCAGGATATGTCATTCAAAGCGCATATTAAACAAATATGTAGGACTGCTTTTTTGCATTTACGCAATATCTCTAAAATCAGAAAGGTCTTGTCTCAGAGTGATGCTGAAAAACTAATTCATGCATTTATTTCCTCTAGGCTGGACTACTGTAATTCATTATTAGGTTGTCCTAAAAGTTCCCTAAAAACCCTTCAGTTAATTCAAAATGCTGCAGCTAGAGTACTGACGGGGACTAGAAGGAGAGAGCATATCTCACCCATATTGACCTCTCTTCATTGGCTTCCTGTTAATTCTAGAATAGAATTTGAAATTCTTCTTCTTACTTATAAGGTTTTGAATAATCAGGTCCCATCTTATCTTAGGGACCTTGTAGTACCATATCACCCCAATAGAGCGCTTCGCTCTCAGACTGCAGGCTTACTTGTAGTTCCTAGGGTTTGTAAGAGTAGAATGGGAGGCAGAGCCTTCAGCTTTCAGGCTCCTCTCCTGTGGAACCAGCTCCCAATTCAGATCAGGGAGACAGACACCCTCTCTACTTTTAAGATTAGGCTTAAAACTTTCCTTTTTGCTAAAGCTTATAGTTAGGGCTGGATCAGGTGACCCTGAACCATCCCTTAGTTATGCTGCTATAGACGTAGACTGCTGGGGGGTTCCCATGATGCACTGTTTCTTTCTCTTTTTGCTCTGTATGCACCACTCTGCATTTAATCATTAGTGATCTCTCTGCTCCCCTCCACAGCATGTTGATTGATTGATAGCTGACCACGATCCTTGTGTGATGTTGTAATCCTTCAGGAAGTTAATCCACATAAGAGTTTATTCCTTCTTCAATCAACCAAAAGTTGATCTAATCCATTCTGGTATGCTGTGATGTTCCTTGAGAGAGAAATCGTCGAACATTCCCCACTCAGACTTAAGGCCAGTGGTTACTCTTCCGTTGTTCTGCTACTCCGTGACTGGACGGCCTGAGTGGGAGTTAAAAACTCTCTCAGATGATCTTTATGGCTCCAATCCTCTCACTCCACGATTCCAATTGCTGCTCACAAGATGGTCAAGTCTTGTGATCTCCTCGTAGCAGGGGAGAAGTGGCAACAGCACCTCTCCCTGGAAGAATAACCCAGTTTCCTGGTGTTTCACAGTTTATATATGCTTGACTCTTGTTGTCTTCAGATGATCTTGGTTACCATGGGGACGCTGTTGACTCAAAACCTCCTCCCTTCTCCTTCCACTTACTGGAAATTTTTGCAGCTGTTACCAGTAACTTATTTCTCAAGTTCCTCTTTTCTGTTAACACTTCAGCTTTTCTGAGAATTCATTCTTTTAAATCATTTCTTTAGAATCACATCAATCATATTCAATCATTTCATTACAACTCTCTTTCACATAAAAACAATTCATATGATCATATACAAACATTTTCATTCCTTATTATTCATTTCATGTTTTACCAACATCTTAATCATTTGATCAGTTGTTTAACATCAGCTCTTCTTGCCCTGCTTGCGACATCATCTTCACTTCCTCTTTTTCTCTCACTCTGCACTCTTTATGAAAAACAACTTCTTCACTTCCTCTTTTCCTCTGACTCTGCACTCTTTATGAAAAACAACTCATATAATCATTCATTTCACTTATTTGTAACATACTTTTTCTAATCAACTCTTAATTTTTAACACATTAATACTCCATTTGATCATACTTGTCATGTTAGAATCATTCTTAGACATTATTTTTAACACATTAATACTTCATTTGATCATACTTGTCATGTTAGAATCATTCTTAGACATATTCCATCGTCTTCACCACCGAGGTCATTCCATGGGCCTCCCCATTTGTAATGGAAAAGTCCGGTATGACCTCACTTACTCCTGTAAGGTACCAAACACTGTGCAGTTTAATCCAACAGCATGTATATTAATCCCATGGCACGTATATATATTCCAAGATGAAAACAAGCCGAAAGCAAGCTTAAAGTCATCTTTCCTGACACCAGGAATTTAGGGATTCCATCATCTACAGTCCATAATATAATCAGAAGATTCAGAGAACCTGGAGAACTTTCTACATGTAAGCGGCAAGGCTGAAAACCAACACTGAATGCACGTCACTTTCAATCCCTCAGGTGGCACTGCATTAAAAACCAACATCATTGTGTAAAAGATTTTACCACGTGGGCTCAGGAACACTTCAGAAAAGCATTGTCAGTTAAAAGCATTTAAAAGCATTGTCATCTACAAGCAGGGGCAGATCTAGAGATAAATTCATGGGGTGGCAAGCAGGGACAGGCACTATTATGTGGGGTGGCAATGTAATGTTTATGTATTAGGGGAGGTGATGGTCTAGTGGTTAAGGTGTTGGGCTTGAGACCAGAAGATCCTAGGTTCAAATCCCCGCCTGACTGGAAAATCACTAAGGGCCCTTGGGCAAGGTCTTTAATCCCCTATTGCTCCTGGTGTGTAGTGAGCGCTTTGTATGGCATCGGGGTGAATGTGAGGCATAATTGTAAAGCGCTTTGAGCATCTGATGCAGATGGAAAAGTGCTATATAAAGTCCATTTACCATATTATGCTATTATAGGTCAGGAATCTGGATTATAGCATCATGAGGGGGCAGGGAGCGTGTGAAGCGCAGCTTGTGCTGCATTCAAGGGCGCTTCAGAGAGCACAGTTTTCGCCGGTTAAAGTCATTCGCAAGATCCCTTTTTTGAAAAAAATGTCACCCACTTCTGATTGGGGTGGCAACTGGGGTGGCAAGAGCTATTTTTAGGGTGGCAGTTGCCACCCCATACCACCCCAGTAGATCCGCCCATGTCTACAAGTTAAACTCTACCATGCAAAGTGAAAGCCATACATCAACAAGTTAGTGCCCATGGCATGGACAACTTACACATCTGTGATGGCACCATCAATGCTGAAAGGTACATCCAGATTTTGGAGAAACACATGCTGCCATCCAAGCAATGTCTTTTTCAGGGACATCCATGCTTATTTCAGCAAGACAATGCCAAGACACATTCTGCACATGTTACAACAGCGTGGCTTCGTAGTAAAAGAGTGCAGGTACTAGACTGGCCTGCCTGCAGTCCAGACCTGTCACCCATTGAAAATGTGTGGCGCATTATGAAGCACAAAATATGACAACAGAGACCCGGACTGTTGAACAACTGAAGTCGTACATCAAGCAAGAATGGGAAAGAATTCCACCTACAAAGCTTCAACAATTAGTGTCCTCAGTTCCCAAACGCTTATTGAGTGTTGTTAGAAGGAAAGGTGATGTAACACAGTGGTAAACATACCACTGTACCAGCTTTTTAGAAACGTGTTGCAGGCATCATTTCAAAATGAACAAATATTTGTACAAAAACAAAGTTTATCAGTTTGAACATTAAATATCTTGCCTTTGTGGTGTATTCAATTGAATACAGGTTGAAGAGGATTTGCAAATCATTGTATTCTGTTTTTATTTACATTTTACATAACGTCCCAACTTCATTGGAATTGGGGTTGTATTTGTAGAGTATATTTGGAAGGGGGATTTAAAGATACTTCAGAATAGGAAATATTACTATTGTAGATAGCTATAGATACATACAGAAAGAATACCAATATCGT
Source organism: Thalassophryne amazonica (assembly GCF_902500255.1). NCBI lineage: Eukaryota > Metazoa > Chordata > Actinopteri > Batrachoidiformes > Batrachoididae > Thalassophryne > Thalassophryne amazonica. The sequence goes on from NC_047110.1 coordinate 3,620,490, forward strand.
TCACTGTCAATCAAACTGCTTCATCTGTGACCATAACACATCCACAAAATATAGAGTTTAAAGGTTACTCTATCCTGATTGGCACTTATCAAGGTTTGGGTTAATCAGTGCTGCCCTGTAGGAATGTTGCCTGTCAGGGGTGAGGGGAGGAGATTTCCGGGGTGGTGGGGGGTATACTGTTACACCGGTACGCAGGGTTTAATTAGGTCAGCTAAGTAGGGAGGTGCTAGTCTGTGAACAATTTTATAGTTTAGTAACAGAACCTTATAATCTGATCTCACAAGAACAGGAAGCCAGTGGAAAGATGCCAAAATGGGTGTAATTGGTCAAACTTTCTACTTTGTGTCAAAAGTCTGACAGCAGCATTTTGAACCAATTGGAGATCTCCAATGCTGGAAGAGACAAACGCATGAACCAGGGTCTCGGCATCAGCCATAGACAGGATGGCATGAATCTTAGCTATATTCAGTGGTGGGCACAGTTCCGATAATCCGATAACAGATAATTATCGAAGATAATGTTTTCAGTATCGGATTATCTTTTTAGATAACTTTAAAGACCATCATCGGACTAATTATCTTCCGATTAATTTTTGTCCGATAACTTTTAAACCGATAAACAAAAACAAAGCTGAACAGCGACAAGCATTTTTAAAATTAGTTCAGCACCCACCTGTTAAAAGTTTTGTAACAGACGCACAGTTATAACCTTTGCAAACAGAAGAGAACTGCTTGTATAAAAATCTCAATCCTCTGCAGACAAAGGAACAACAGCCCCCCCCACCCCCAAAAAAATATTTCCTTTAACACTTTACCGATATGCCGGCAATATGACCTAAATCATCCAGAGGCATACACCTTTAGCTTATGGTTCAAATTTTAACCAAACTAATTTTGGACGTTATTTAAAATTACTGTCATGTCTGAAGCTGTATAAAGTAAAAATCAGATATATTATTTTTTGTTGTGTGGGCCGCCCGAAGAGGAGGTACTGCTGGCCAACACCAGAGGGCGCTCTGCCTGTAGATGAGCTTCAGGCACCAGAGGGCGCAGTTCGCCGCCAGGGACCCTGACAGCTGTCCTTCATCATCTCATCTAGCCATCCATAAAAGCCTGGAGAAGACACCACACCCCTGCCGAGAAATCATCTGACGTTCTCAGGTAAACTCTCAGCCGTCTTTGTTCTGTTTCAGCTAAGCTTGTTGTTGCAACGTATTTTGCTACTAAGCTCGAGAAGCTGTACTTTATATTCTGAGTTTGCAGACATTTCCGTACACTTGCAGCTAGTCAGGAGGAGTTGGCGTTTCCGCTCCTCAGCTGTTAAGTGAGAGTAGGATCTGCACGACTGTGACATTGTGAGAAGTGGGAGGTGGTGTTTTTCTCCCTTCATTATCAGAACTCTGCTGACTGTTTGCTGGGTGTGTGCACACACCCACCCTTGACTGTTTCTGCTCCCTGCCAGCAGTACCTGATCTGACAGCTGGAGACGGTGGCCACCTGGTGACTTGGGACTTGGCGGCTCCGGTGTGTTCCAGATCCATTGGCGGTGGAAATCGTGTGGGTCCCGACTCTTATCTGGACAGGCGTCTCCTATCCTTGAGCCTGCCCACACGACACCAACTGTACAAATTGACTGTAGTATGAATTGTATCTGTATTCATTGTGCACATTTCACAACATTAAAAGTGTTACATTTTATTTCCATTGACCGTTCATTTACGCCCCCTGTTGTGGGTCCATGTCATTACACTTTCACACAACTGGATTTCTCGGCCAACTGTCATGGATCCTGAGGGGCGTCAACCATCGAGTGAACCACCAATGGAAACGCAGGAGGCACAGGGACCAGCAGGAGGCGTACTAGGTGAGCTGCAGCAAATTCTAACCGCCTTCACTGCTCGGTTGGACTTGGTAACCGAGCAGAATGTAATCCTCAATCGGAGGATGGAGGCTCTCACCGCTAAGGTGGAAGCGCACGCACAGGGCGCTGCTGCGGCACCTCCTCCTGCTGCCCGAGTGCCAGATAGAGATATTCCAGTGGCCGTTCAACGAACCCCCCGTCCCCTGAAGCATACATAAGTCCTCCTGAGCCGTATGGAAGCTGTGTCGAGACGTGCGCTGATTTTTTAATGCAGTGTTCGCTCGTCTTTTCACAGCGTCCTGTATGCGTCTGACGCTAGCAAGGTGGCTTATGTGTTGAATCTGCTTCGAGGAGAGGCACGCGCCTGGGCTACGGCACTTTGGGAGCAGAACTCACGGCTCCTTACTACATACACTGGGTTTGTGTGGGAGTTCAAACAAGTGTTTGATCATCCTAACAGAGGCGAGACCGCTTCAAATGTGCTGCTGTCGATGAGACAGGGGTGTCGGAGCGCAGCCGAATATGCAGTCGACTTCCGCATCGCGGCAGCAAGGTCCGGCTGGAATAACGTTGCGCTCCGCGCCGCCTTCGTAAGTAGACTGTCTCCGGTCCTGAAGGAGCATTTGCTGGCGAAGGATGATTTAGATTTTTCTTATTGATCTCGTTATACGGCTTGACAACCGACTAGAAGAGCATCGCCGGGAGCGAGGCGAAGGGCGTGGCCGGGCACGAGCTGTCCCTCTTCCTTCCGGGTCCGAACAGATGTCGTCGTCCCCACGCTCCACTGCCAGAGCCCCCCGTGAGGCGACAGCTTCCCCTGCTGACAAAGCTATGGACACGAGTAGGGCTAAAGTAAAATTAGAAGACAAAGGAGGCTGGCCTGTGGGGAGTGTTTTTTCTGCAGCTCGAGTGAGCACATACAGAGAAATTGCCCCAAACGGTCAAACTACAACACCCGCCCTTAAAGACTGGGCTAAGGGTGGGCCATAACACTCACGAGGGGAAATCCCGCAAATCCGCACGAATCCCAGTTATGATCCTAAGTGGGGATTTAACCCTTCATGCCCCAGCACTGGTGGACACGGGGTCGGAGGGGAATCTGCTGGATAGCAGATGGGCAAAGGAGGTTGGGCTCCCTCTAGTGGCCTTACCGTCACCATTGTCGGTGCGGGCACTAGATGGCACCCTACTTCCACTAATCACACATCAGACACAGCCAGTGACAATGGTTGTGTCTGGAAATCACAGGGAGGAGATTGTGTTTTATGTAACACCTTCTACCTCCCGAGTGATTCTGGGTTTTCCATGGGTGTTAAAACATAATCCCTGGATTGATTGGCCATCTGGGATTGTGATGCAGTGGAGCAAAACCTGCCACCGGGAGTGTTTGGGATCCTCTGTTCCACCCGGTGTGACAGCTAAAGAGGAGGTTTTAGTCCCCCCCAATCTGGCGGCGGTGCCAGCTGAGTACCATGATCTTGCTGACGTCTTCAGCAAAGATCTGGCGCTCACATTGCCTCCGCACCGTCCGTACGATTGTGCCATTGATTTGATACCGGGCGCTGAGTACCCGTCCAGCAGGCTGTACAACCTCTCACGTCCGGAATGCGAATGGAGACCTACATTCGGGACTCGTTAGCTGCCGGGTTGATCGGAACGCCACCTCCCCGATGGGTGCTGGTTTCTTTTTTGTGGGCAAGAAGGACGGCGGACTCAGTCCATGCATTGATTACAGAGGGCTGAACGAGATCACGGTTCGCAACCGATACCCGTTACCTCTTCTGGATTCAGTGTTCACACCCCTGCATGGAGCCCAAATATTTACAAAGTTGGATCTTAGAAATGCGTATCACCTGGTTCGGATCTGGAAGGGAGACGAGTGGAAGACGACGTTTAACACCCCGTTAGGTCATTTTGAGTACCTGGTCATGCCGTTCGGTCTCACCAATGCACCCGCGACGTTCCAAGCCTTGGTTAATGATGTCTTGCGGGACTTCCTGCATCGGTTTGTCTTCGTATATCTAGACGATATACTCATCTTCTCCACGATCCTGAGACCCATGTCAAGCATGTACGTCAGGTCCTGCAGCGGTTGTTGGAGAACTGGCTGTTTGTGAATGGCGAGAAGTGTGAGTTCCACTGCACTTCTTTTTCCTTCCTGGGGTTTATAATCTCCTCCAACTCCGTCGCCCCTGATCCGGCCAAGGTTGCGGCGGTGAGAGATTGGCCCCAACCAACAAGCCGTAGGAAGCTGCAACAGTTCCTTGGTTTTGCAAACTTCTATCGGAGGTTCATTAAGGGCTACAGTCAGGGTGTTAGCCCCCTGACAGCCCTGACCTCCACTAAAGTCCCCTTCACCTGGTCGGATCGGTGCGAAGCCGCGTTCAAGGAGTTGAAACAGCGGTTTTCGACTGCACCAGTTCTGGTGCAGCCTAACCCTGATCGCCAGTTTATTGTCGAAGTGGATGCCTCTGACTCAGGGATAGGAGCCGTGCTGTCCCAGAGTGGGGAGTCCGATAAGGTACTCCATCCTTGTGCCTATTTTTCCCGCAGGTTGACCCCGGCTGAAAGGAACTATGACGTCGGCAATCGGGAACTTCTGGCGGTGAAAGAGGCTCTTGAGGAGTGGAGACACCTTCTGGAGGGAGCCACGGTTCCCTTCACGGTTTTCACGGACCATCGGAACCTGGAATACATCCGGACCGCCAAGCATCTGAACTCCAGGCAAGCCCGTTGGTCAGTGTTCTTTGGTCGGTTTGACTTCCAGATCACGTATCGCCCCGGGACTAAAAACCAACAGTCTGATGCACTGTCCCGGGTGCATGAAGAGGAAGTCAGGCCAGAGCTGTCGGATCCACCGGACACCATCATCCCCGAGTCCACTGTCGTCGCAACCCTCACCTGGGACGTGGAGAAGACCGTCCGGGAGGCCCTGACACGACACCCGGACTCCGGAGATGGACCAAAAGACCGGCTGTATGTCCCACCAGAGGCCAGGGCTGCGGTCTTGGACTTCTGTCACGGTTCGAAGCTCTCCTGTCACCCAGGGGTGCGTAGAACTGTGGCAGTGGTCCGGCAGCGCTTCTGGTGGGCGTCGATGGAGAGGTTGAGGTCCCCTCGGTCCAGGCCCACCTCAGAAGATGCCGTCGGGTGTGGCGCACTGTCCGCTCTGCCCTTCTGTCTGCCCGGACGAGGGCTAAGGGCCATGCAGACTGCCGGCGTTCCCCGGCCCCTGCATACCAGCCCGGGCAGGAGGTTTGGCTGTCAACTAAGGACATCCCTCTGCAGGTGGACTCCCATAAACTAAAGGACAGATACATCAGACCTTTTTCTATCATCAAAGTCCTCAGTTCAGCTGCAGTGAAGCTGCAGTTGCCAGCTTCACTGCGGATTCATCCAGTCTTTCACGTGTCCTGGATCAAACCGTATCACACCTCCACCCTCTGCACTCCCGGACCAGCGCCGCCTCCTGCCCGGATCATCGATGGTGAGCCTGCGTGGACCGTCTGCAGGCTTCTTGACATCCGTCGATGGGGCCGGGGGTTCCAGTATCTGGTGGACTGGGAGGGGTACGGACCCGAAGAATGCTCCTGGGTGAAATGGAGCTTCATTCTGGACACGGCCCTCCTGACCGACTTCTACGCCCGAAACCCTGACAAGCCTGGTCGGGCGCCAGGAGGTGCCCGTTGAGGGGGGGGGGTCCTGTTGTGTGGGCTGCCCGAAGAGGAGATACTGCTGGCCAACACCAGAGGGCGCTCTGCCTGTAGATGAGCTTCAGGCACCAGAGGGCGCAGTTCGCCGCCAGGGACCCTGACAGCTGTCCTTCATCATCTCATCTAGCCATCCATAAAAGCCTGGAGAAGACACCACACCCCTGCCGAGAAATCATCTGACGTTCTCAGGCAAACTCTCAGCCGTCTTTGTTCTGTTTCAGCTAAGCTTGTTGTTGCAACGTATTTTGCTACTAAGCTCGAGAAGCCGTACTTTATATTCTGAGTTTGCAGACATTTCAGTACACTTGCAGCTGGTCAGGAGGAGTTGGCATTTCTGCTCCTCAGCTGTTAAGTGGGAGTAGGATCTTCACGACCGTGACATTGTGAGAAGTGGGTGGTGTTTTTCTCCCTTCATTATCAGAACTCTGCTGACTGTTTGCTGGGTGTGTGCACACACCCACCCTTGACTGTTTCTGCTTCCTGCCAGCAGTACCCGATCTGACAGCTGGAGACGGTGGCCACCTGGTGACTCAGGACTTGGCGGCTCCAGTGTGTTCCAGATCCGTTGGCGGTGGAAATCGTGTGGGTCCCGACTCTTATCTGGACAGGCGTCTCCTATCCTCGAGCCTGCCCACACGACACCAACTGTACAAATTGACTGTAGTATTGAATTGTATCTGTATTCGTTGTGCACATTTCACAACATTAAAAGTGTTACTCTTTTTCCATTGACCGTTCATTTACGCCCCCTGTTGTGGGTCATTACACTTTCACACAACATTAGTTTTAAAGTAATGTGTTAATTTTTAAGGTTTTGTGAGCACATGCTCTGCCCCGCAGTGCATTATGGGTAGGATGATGTAATCTCAGTACGTCATGACAGGACAAATGCATTTCAGACACTCTGTTCAGGCTCCAAGGACAACAGCATTAAACTCTAGTGCCTAAAACTCTCTTGTATATATTCTCTGCGTTTATAGACGTTGATTTTTTTAATTGCGTTTGTTAAATTCCACGCATTTTAAATGTGAACAGACAGGGATTATCTAGAATTTGTTTAAAGCCATCTAGCATCTACTGGCCAGTAGTGTTCATGGCAGTGTCTGGGACCAGTAGATGGCAGTGTTCTATTTATTTTGACCCCGGTTATGTCAGATATAAGACTTGTTCTTCTCTCTGCTCCTTTTCATTCTGGTGATTGTGATGCTTTATTTCTGTTTTTTCTGTTTTTTCTTTTAAATGAATGAAATAAATATTAAAGAAAGAAAGAAAGAAAGATGATTGTCAAATCAAATTTTTGCTTTGCAAATGGCTTTTTTTTTTTTTACAAATGAAGTTTAAAAACAAAACAACTGCATAATAATAATAAATAATAATAATAATAATAATAAATTACAAGCAGCTCTGCAGTGTTTGCACAGGTACAGTGCAACGGTTGGATGCTGCTTGTAGCTTTCAGCAGCAGATAACCTCACGGCGGCCGACAATATATCAAACAGGTTTGATTCTCATTCGACCATACAATCGCGATCAGGATGGTGTCAGATATTGACCGCAGCTTGATACTCCATGAACACTACACGATGCAGGATGCACGATTAACCTGAAACTTGGTCCAAAAATTCCTGCATGAAAAATCATCTCACACAGTGTAAAGTATGTTTTACAACATCAAATGAATGTTGTAAAGAGAGAATGCAAAACAAAAAAGAAAAAAACATGCAAAAAATTTGCGATGACACTTCCAGGGCTCCGTAAAAATGCCTGTTTTTACAAATAAAAAATGGAATATTTTACAAAACACATTTAAACACCACAACAGACGTCACATTAACGTGTTGGTTTACATAATGAATGACTGAACCAATCAGTGTTTAGCAGGACCTTTACCCAGAATCCTTTGCGATCTGTCTCTTTGTTACAAAACCCCAGAATTAGTGCATTATTCAACATTAAAAGATATATGTTATATTTTAACTTTGTACAAATGACAGAATTGACATTAATGGAGTTATTCTATCGGTATTAATCTTATTTATAAATCAAAACCATAAGTCAATGACTTTATTTTTCAAGACCTCCGCATGACCGGACCTTTATAATTGATACAGGGCTGGCTTTATGGCTGCTTTCAGAGTGCTTCTGTGCTGGGAGGGCTGTAATAAACAAGTTTCCAGCAGGGGCAGACTGTTGAAAGAAAAAAGTGTGGTCTTATTGTTTGGGTCTGTTGTTATTTTTAATATTATTAGAAGCTATTAAATTTGTTTTACTAGTAGTTGTAAATGTGCCAGAGATGATAATAGAATTTATCTGTTATCGGTTATCTGTAACTTCCGATAAATTTTTGGGTGGTTTATTGTTTTATCTTTATCGAAGATAACTTTTCAGTTATCTATTATCTGTTATCGAAGTTAATTTTTTGGTCATCTGTGCCCACTACTGGCTATATTTCATACGTGGAAAGAGGTAGGACCAAAAATTACCCCAAGGTTCCTCACTTTGTCAGTGTGATGTATGACACACGAGCCTAGGCTAAGCATTAGCTGGTCAAATTGATGCGGATGTCTCACTGGACCAAGAATCATCATTTCAGTCTTATCAGAGTTAAAAGACGAAAGTTGTTAGACATCCAACTTCTCACTGATGCAAGGCAATCTTCTAAGGATTTTATGTGGATGAGATGACCAGCAGTTATCGGCATGTATAACTGAGTATCATCAGCATAGCAGTGAAAGGTAACCCCAAAACACTGCAATATGTGCCCAAGGGGTGCTATATAAAGGAAGAAAAGCAGGGGGCCTAAGACAGACCCCTGCGGAACTCCAAATTTCATGTCACTATGGTTAGAGGTTGCATTACTGTACAAAACACAGTGAGAACAACTGGTCAGGTATGACATCAACCACACAAGGGCACTCCCAGTGATTGCAAAATGATTTTCCAGCCTATCAAGTAGAATATGACGATCCGCAGTATCAAATGCAGCCCTGAGATCTAATAGCACCAGAACCACAGTGGTGTCTGAATCCATTGCAAGTGGAAAATCATTCACCACTTTAGTGAGAGCTGTCTCTGTGGAATGATATTTTCTAAAAGCAGACTGCAGTGGCTCAAAAAGATTATTCTCAGTAAGATAGTCCACGAGCTGGTGTGAAACCAGGTTATAAACAGGTTGTGCTTTTGTTGACGTTATGAGTTTTGTCAGCACACCTAGTGAGATACTATCAAATTCTGTAAATCTTGGTCATACCCCAGTAAGGGCGCCCACCTATTGTCTATTTTCTCAAAGTAGTCAAAGAAATTTTGGGCTGTAAAGGGAGAGCAACGTACTGTCAGAGTTTGAGTTTTGTTAGTTTTGTATTATTGAATTTGTTTGCACCAATGCCCCAGCTGTGTTTCAAAATTTGGTTAACAATGTACTGCGCAACTATTTGAATAAGTTTGTTTTGTCTATTTGGATGATATCTTGATTTTCTCACCTGATCTGGAGTCTCACATCAAACAAGTCCGCGCCGTACTTCAGACCCTGCTAAGCCACAGCCTGTTTGTTAAAGCCGAAAAATGTAACTTTCATCAACAACCTTCCGTTTCTTTCTTGGGGTTTGTGATTGCAGAAGGGGAAATTAAAATGGATCCTGCCAAGGTGGCTGCAGTACGTGATTGGCCTGTCCCATCTTCCCGTAAGGAGGTCCAAAAATCCTGGGCTTTGCCAATTTTTACCACAAATTCATTCGTAATTTCAGTTCCTTGCAGCTCCACTTCATGACTCCACATCATCCCTCCAGTCGTTTGCCTGGACACCAGAGTGCGATGAAGCTTTCAGGGTCTTAAAGAATCACTTAACTGCGGCCACCTTCCCAGGCCAGTGGGTGCCCTTGTGACCACATGTGGGCATGTGCATGCAGGGGCAACTACTCATCACACAGTTAAAATTTTTAACAAATCACACAAGGGAGTTATGACATGTTGATGGTTCATCCACAAGGGGGCGCTCAGTGTACAAACAGAGGGGCCAGGTGTGTTCAGGGGCCAACCATCATCATACATGACTTTTCAGTTTTATTCCTTGGTTTTCACACAAAATCTTTCAGGAATCAAAAATGATCAAAGTCTCTGTCGTTCTTGCTGCCCGCACAGTCAGTCATGATGCCTCCAGACTGCAGTTTACACCTCTTGCCCTTTGACCTCACACGTCAGACCCAGAAGAGAGTGAGTGTGTGAAAAGGCTTATTGTTCAGACATGTTTTAATGCCTCTGTTTTGGATTAATTACAGTCAGTTTATTCTAACAGCTTTGCTCAGTCAGTTTCACTCTGTTAGACTATATGGGAGAAATGTCTAATGCATTTGAACCATCAAAATACTTTTGTTGGAATGTTCCATGATGCATGTCCAAATGACTGCTTTACACACAGTCATGATGTCACAACATGCCCAAATGTCATCATTTGTGTGCAGTCTAAACTGATAAAACCAAGTGTTTCATATCTGTCTGGGATAAACCTTGGCGCCACGGAACAGTCTGTTATTGCTTAGCACAGACACATTCATCACAAAGTTTTAATATGACACATACTGCTTGAACAAAACAATGTGATCACGTCACCCGCTTACCATGTCAGTGCACCACTATTTGCAGCCAATCACAGCTCCACTGATCCACACAGCAAGGCAAGACCCACCCACCTGGGTCAGGCCGAGTGTAGGATTAAGAAGAGCCTAGCCTTAAGAGTGGTGTAACCACACTGATTGTACTTATGCACATGAGTTACCAGGGTGCGAGAAAGGTTATACATATAATGACCCTGATAAAGATTGTATGCATGTATATATCATTTTACTGTTAGTAAATCCCTACATGGGTTAATCAAGGGAGCAAATGTGTGCTGTGAGCCTCTTAATCCATCTTATCACAGTCCAGTAATGATACATTTTAGGCTGTGTCGGAGAGAGTAAAACTTTCAGATGGAACAGTAGTTACAAAAGGGACGTAGATTGGTATAAGGTAACAATAATGATAATAAACAGCTTACCAGATATGTCAGGACCAGTATTTGGATAAGATGTGCAAGTATGACGTCATGTACTGTAGCAATGCCAGTTGTGTGAGTGTGGACCATAGAAATCAGATAGACTCTTGGTGCCACTATCTCATACAGTGCTGTTGCAGCTCTGACAGAGTACTGCCCAGAGTAAAGGATCAGGTAGACCATGTAGGTCACGTTGGTCTACTGAGGTTAAACTGTATTGTGATGATTGTATCTTTCGGCTTAAGTTATGGTTCGATGCAGGCTCTCCTAGCAATTGGGCACTATATGACGTCATGAAATTCACCAAGAAGCAATATACGTAGGAGGAATAAGAAAGCAAGATGTAACTAGAAAAGAGACGATGGCAGTAGCTATTGCTAGTAATAATATGAGACATTTTTTCTGTGAAGTTTCCAAAATGGAGCCTAAATCTAAAGTGCCTGTTACAATTGATGGTCTGTGTGATGGGAAAGAAATAGCACAACATTTTGCTAGGAAATATAAAAATTTGTTTAACAGCATCCCACCTGATCCTGTAAATATAAAGTACATCAATAATTATTTGGACAAATGCAGACAAGCTTCTGATGAGGACATACTTATAAAATATTGTGAAGTTCTCAACAATACTGAAGCATTAAAGTCAAATAAGGGTGACATTAATGAAGGTTTTATGTCAAATCATCTGATGATGTCAGGTCAGCAACTGATTATTCATATTGTACTCTTGTTAACCTCAGTGGTACCAACCGAGGGACTTCTTGGCTGGTACCGGTGCTAGCTAATTATACTGTATTTCTTGTCTTTCTGATGTCTGATTCTGTTTTTTGTCTCTGTTTAAGGTGCAGCTCCATCCAGAGATGGGAGTTGTATTAGTGTTGGCGATCCTCCTGTCCTGTGCACCAACAGCAATTCTTGTATATTCGTCTGTGAATTGTTCTGTGAATTGTTTCTGTAATTTATGTCTGTATCATGGTCCAAGCAGAGGGTCGCCCCTTTGAGTCTGGTCTGCTTGAGGTTTCTTCCTCAGATGGAGTTTTTCATTATCACTGTTGCTCTGGGGGTTGGTAAGGTTAGACCTTACCTGTGTGAAGCGCCTTGAGGCAATTCTGTTGTGATTTGGCGCTATATAAAGGAAAATAAATTTAAATTTAAATTTGAATTTGTCTTGTGTCCTGATTGTACAGAATTGGCACAATAGAGTCTATTCCTAAAGATAATAGAAAGGACGTGTGTGTAAGCACCTATAGAGGCGTAACATTATCTAATTCTATGTCAAAGATTTTTGATATTATAATATTGTCTAGGTATCAAGATAAATTACTATGTGATTTGCTGCGTTTAAGAATAATCATAGTGCAGTTTTGTGTACACATGCTAAAAGCGGTTGTACGATACTATGCAAATAATGGGTCGGTATTTTCTTGCTATGTCGATGGGGCTGTCTGTCCGGTTGTAATGATCCTTAATCTGTGTGATGCCCAGAGTATCTTCACCGAAAGCCGTCTGAATCTTCCGAATGGTTTCCCCCTGGCTGTCTCACACAGTTTCTGAAAATATTTTCATGGAGCAAAGCAGCAGTCGCTCAGCCATTTCCCTGACAATGAAAATCCGATGAGGGGGTGGACCAGTGCTCACTCAAAGCCTGCCCACAGGCGAGTGACGCAACCGACAGGCGTGAAAAAACTCACGCATGCACACGAAGGTTCAAGCTTGGCGCAAGCGCACATGATTCAAATCCATATAGTTTTTGAAAAAAATAAAAACGGCGGAAACTTTTCTAACAGATCTTGTACAGTGACAAAGTAATACAGCTGATTTTTATTCTTCTGACCGTGGCAATGCATAGCATCGTGGGCAGAGCAGTGACTCAGATGCTCAAATGAGTTATATTTGTGACCCACAACAGCTAATAAGCTAAACCTACGTTTAGAAATAAGAACAACACCCCCACCTTGCTTGGCATCATGAGGGATGTGACTAAATGTATATGCTGGTGGGCAGGCATCATTTAAGGGGAAGACAGCCGTAGGATTAAATAACCCAATCATATCTAAGTGATGATCAATAATGAGATCATTCAACAATGATTTTGAGGATAGTGATCTTATGTTAATGAGAACCAGACTAAGGACCTCAGTGGGGTTGATAGTTGGGTTTATGGTTTACCGTTATACTTCTCTGAATCACTTTAAATTAACTTCTTCAGCAGGAGTGCTGACTGTTCTCAACGTGTCATGAACTTTATTTATATTTATGATAATACCTTGATTTTTGTTTGCAAGTTGTTGAGTTTCCTACCGGTGTGTAGTTTTCTGGGTGATGTCGGCCATGAGACACACGTGCCAGAAGGAAAAAATATTAGAAGTGCCAGAGTGTGTTTAGTATCATCTATATATCTCTTATAATTGCAGTAACTTACCGAGCGAACCGGTCGGGAGGTCAGCGAGTGGATCGGGTGAGACGACGCCATCGACTGTCAGTAAACTGATCTGTTCGGAGTTGGTTCTCCTCTTTTTCTGTGGGTTCCTCCACTCTCCCCGTGAAAAAGACTAACAAGGTGGGCAGGGCAGGGCAAAGACACCTACAAGATATTTGGGATCTGACAGGGATGAGGAACGGAGTGTAATTGAAGGGCAAACAAACAGTGAGGAGGGCATAAATACAGTGGGGTAAAAAAGTATTTAGTCGGTTCCTGATTGTGCATGTTCTCCTACTTAGAAAGATGAAAGAAGTGTGTAATTTTCATCATAGGTACACTTCAACTATGACAGACAAAATGAGAATCAAACAACAACAACACAAAAAAAATCCAGAAAATCACATTGTAGGATTTTTAAAGAATTTATTTGTTAATAATGGTGGAAAATACAAGTATTTGGTGAATAACAAAAGTTCAACTCAGTACTTTGTAACATAATCTTTGTTAGCAATGACAGAGGTCAAATGTTTCCTGTAAGTCTTCACCAGGTTTGTACACACTGTAGCTGGTATTTTGGTCCATTCCTCCATGCAAATCTCCCTAGAGCAGTGATGTTTTGAGGCTGTCCCTGGGCAACACAGACTTTCAACTCCCTCAACAAATTTTCTATGGGTTGAGGTCTGGAGACTGGCTCGGCCACTCCAGGACCTTGAAATGCTTTTTACGGAGCCACTCCTTTGTTGCCCAAGTGGTGTGTTTGGGATCATTGGAAGACCCAGCCATGTTGCATCTTCAATACTCTCACTGAAGAAAGGAGGTTTTCACTTAAAATCTCATGATACATGGCCCCGTTCATTCTTTCCTTAACACAGATCAGTCGTCCTGTCCCCTTTGCAGAAAAACAGCCCCAAAGCATGATGTTTCCACCCCCATGCTTCACAGTAGATATGGTGTTCTTGGGATGCAACTCAGACTTCTTCCTCCAAACATGACGAGTTGAGTTTTTACTAAAAAGTTCTATTTTGGTTTCATCTGACCACATGATATTCTCTCAATCCTCTTCTGGATCATCCATATGCTCCCTGGGAAACTTCAGACGGGCCTGGACACGTACTGGCTTAAGCAGGGGGACACGCCTGGCATTGCAGGATTTGAGTCCCTCTCTGTGTAGTGTGTAGCCTTTGTTATTTTGGTCCCAGCTCTCTGCAGGTCATTCATCAGGTCCCTCCGTGTAGTTCTGGGATTTTTGTTCACCGTTCTCATGATCATTCTGATCCCACGGGATGACGTCTTGCGTGGAGCCCCAGATCGAGGGAGATTATCAATGGTTTTGTATGTCTTCCATTTTCTTACAATTGCTCCCACAGTTGATTTATTCACACCAACCTGCTTGACTATTGTAGATTCACTCTTCCCAGCCTGGTGCACATCTACAATGCTCTTCCTGGTGTCCTTCGACAGCTCTTTGGTCTTGGCCATGGCTGAGTTTGGAGTCTTGACTCTTTGAGGCTGTGGACAGGTGTCTTTTATACAGATAATGAGTTCAAACAGGTGCCATTAATACAGGTAACAGGTGGAGGACAGAAGAGCTTCTTAAAGAAGAAGTTACAGGTCTACAAACATAAATTACAGAAATAATTCACAGAACAATTCAAGGACGAATATACAAGAATTGCTGTTGGTGCACAGGACAGGAGGATCGCCAACACAAACACAACTCCCATCTCTGGATGAAGCTGCAACTTGGCTTTAAGAGATGAAGAGTGTGATAATGATGATGCCAACTAAGGTAATGAGTGCCAAGACTGGAATCAGAAATTGATTTGCTGAGAAAGCTTCAGTTCTCTCATAAGCTTGGTGCATCCCTCCTGCAGGAGGATCCTTTCCCTACTTGTACGCTGCACCTCCTTGTCCCACAGCGCTTTGAGGCTAAGTGCTTGTGGTACGTTTGCTGTCCATGTGTCAGACTGGTTCAGAGTCAGGTAGACCTTTCATCGTAGAACACACGGTCAGTCCAGTGCAGTTCAGACCCCTCCATGATGCATTCACGTGAACGAAGGACAGTGTAGTTTCTCTGTTCTGGGTTCTGGCCAATACTGAATGTCGGAAGGACAGCACTTGCTGACATGGTTTGAACAATGTTGTCGACTTCCTGGCTTGAACCAGTCAGAGGAACTCCATTGAGAAGAACCCGATCAACCACCTGCTGTGTGCCAACCACACCGCAACGCTTGCACCTGAAGGATAACAGCTTCTACTGTATCTGGAACACCCTGTGATAAGTGACACAGCAGAACGAGCATAAATAAAAGCATTTTGTCGATGTTTCCCGCTTCAAACAGCGCCAGAATTCAAATCTTCAGTGCTATAAAAAGTCACAAATGATTTAGTAATGATGCGCAGCTAATGCTCAGAAAGAAGCAGATTCGCTTAATGTGACGTGTGTGTGTGTGTTTCCCTCAGCCCCAACCAGTCTCAGCAGAAGACTGCCCCTCCCTGAGCCTGGTTCTGCTGGAGGTTTCTTCCTGTTAAAAGGGAGTTTTTCCTTCCCACTGTGGCCAAGTGCTTGCTCATAGGGGGTCGTTTTGACCGTTGGGGTTTTTCATAATTATTGTATGGCCTTGCCTTACAATATGGAGCGCCTTGGGGCAACTGTTTGTTGTGATTTGGCGCTATATAAGAAAAAAGTTGATTGATTGATTGATTGTGTTGGTTTTTACATATAAATATGCTTTTGCAAATAGCTTTTTTTATTTATAAAAAAAGAATCAATAAAAAATAAAAAAAGCTATTTGCAAAAGCCGAAAGTCAAGATGTGATTAGACAACCATCTGATATAACCAGGGTTAAAATAAATAGAACATTGCTATCTACAGGCACCCAGACGCTCAGACCTTTACCCATAACCCTTTGCACGCCCGAGAGTTGCTGCGGTTAAACAGCACAGAGAGAAAACACAACAATTGTAAATGAACATTATACAACCAAAATGTACATTTTTATTTCTTTTCATCAGCTGCAGCAAGAGGCTCTGGCGCGCAAGGGATTATGACATATCTCAATACTTAGGGTGAATACTGCCATGAACACTACTGGCCAGGAGATGGCAGTAGAGAACCTGAAAACCTGCTAAAATAAATATTCCAAATAAATAATCCATGTCTGTTACATTTAATCTGCGTAGAATTTAATTAATGCAAACCAAATTTCAGAAATCTTATATATATTACTCTGGAACAAAGAGGACAGACAGTGTTTGACATAAGCAAGACGTTACAGAGCAAACAGGAAGCTGTTGCAGCTCACAGTGATTCCGATGGAAAATAATGGAGAAGAAACCTAAGCTTCTTCTGGCATTTTTTACATAAACCAACACAGTAAACAACATCTATAAACCCAGAGAATATATTCACGAGAGTTTTAGGCGCAATATACAAAGAGTTTAATACTGTTGTCCGTGTGGAGCCTGATCAGAGCGTCTCAAATGCATTTCTCCTGTTGTGAATGTACTGAGATTACCCATAATGCACTGGAGAAAGCATGTCCACAATAAAACCTTCAAAAATTAGTGCATTACTTTAAAACTAAAACATATATCTGATATTTTCAATTTGTAAACTTCAGAAGTGACGTAATTTAAATAACTTGTCAGTTTAGATAAAGTTTTAACCATAAGTTAAAACTGTATGCCTCTGGATGACTTGGGCGATACTGCCAGCGAACCAGTATGGGTCAAAAGAGGACAGAGTTGTACATCTATTAGAAAACATTTAACAGGTCGGTACTCATATCTTTGATGTCAGCCTTCATAAATGTTTGTAACTGTTAAGCTTTGTTCACCATGCCTGCAAAAATATGTTAGTGGTCTAAAAATTATCTGACCAAAATTTATCGGAAGATAATTAGTTTTAGATAATTGGTTTTCAAAATTATCTGAAAAGCTAATCTGATAATGAAAACACTAGCTTCAATAATTAGGGGATGAGCGGAACTGTACCCACCACTGAATACACCACAAAAACAAAATATTTAATGTTCAAACTGATAAACCTTTTTTGTGCAAATATTTGCACATTTTGAAATGGATGCCTGCAACACATTTCAAAAAAAGTTGGGACACAGGCAACAAAAGAATGGGAAAGTTGATGAATGCTCAAAGAACATCTATGTGGAACATTCCACAGGTGAACAGGTTAATTGGAAACAGGTGAGTGTCATGATTGGGTATAAAAGGAGCATCCCCAAAAGGCTCAGCCATTCACTTCACCTTCAATTTCAATTTATTTTCATTTATATAGAGCCAAATCACAACAGAGTTGCCTCAAAGCGCT
This sequence comes from Thalassophryne amazonica, assembly GCF_902500255.1. Taxonomy (NCBI): domain Eukaryota; kingdom Metazoa; phylum Chordata; class Actinopteri; order Batrachoidiformes; family Batrachoididae; genus Thalassophryne; species Thalassophryne amazonica. The sequence continues at coordinate 3,637,845 of NC_047110.1, forward strand.
TCACACAAGTAAGGTCTAACCTTACTAACCCGCAGAGCAACAGTGGTAAGGAAAAACTCCCTCTGAGGAAGAAACCTCAAGTAGACCAGACTCAAAGGGGTGACCCTCTGCTTGGGCCATAATACAGACATAAATTACAAAAACAATTCACAGAAACAATTCACGGATGAATATACAGGAAATGCTGTTGGTGCACAGGATGGGAGGGTTTCCAGCACAAATGCAATTCCCATCTCTGGAGGGAGCTGCACCTTATACAGGGAGAAAAAACAGAACCAGGCATCAGAAAGACAAGAAATACAGTATAATTTGTCAGCATTAAACAACAAGAAAAAAAACAAGAAATACTAAGGTGATCGCTGACCACTAGCCCTAAGCTTCACTAAAAGACACAGTAGTTAGGTAAAGTTGAGGCTGAGGCCCGCTCAGTTTCCTAATAAAATGAAGTAAAAGAGTAAAAAGCGTAAAACAAAACTGTACCAGTATGCTAGTCATATGAAAGGGAAAATAAATGCATCTTAAGTCTGGACTTGAAAGTCTCCACAGAATCTGACTGTTTTATTGACGCAGGGAGATCATTCCACAGAACAGGGACACGATAAGAGAAAGCTCTGTGACCCACAGACTTCTTATTCACCTTAGGCACGCAAAGTAGTCCTGCACCCTGAGAACGTAAAGCCCGGGCCGGTACATAAAGTTTAATTAGGTCAATTAGGTAGGGAGGTGCCAGTCCATGAACAATTTTATAGGTTAGTAGCAGAACCTTAAAATCTGATCTCACTGGGACAGGAAGCCAGTGAAGAGACGCCAAAATGGTGTAATGTGGTCGAACTTTCTGCTTCGTGTCAAAAGTCTGGATGCAGCATTTTGAACCAATTGGTTCACATTCAAAGATGGGGTGAGGATCACCACTTTGTGAACAACTGCATGAAAAAAATAGTCCAACTGTTTAAGAACAATGTTTCTCAACGTTGAATTGCCAGTGTCAGATCCCGCTTTTTTAGATACACGGCACATGCTCACCCTCCGATGAGTGTGTTTGTGTACAAAACCAGCTCTCCGTCTCTGGGGTCCGACCTTCGTGTCTCCACGGGTATTACCCGGCAGGGCTGCACAAAGGCTGTTCAAGCTGGTGGCGAGGAGAGTCATCTAGCTGCTCACTGCCTCCATCCGGACGTCCACCCCGCTGAAGCTGATCTCGCACCCCGGTCGAATAGCCTTCTCTGGAACCAGGATACGAACCGGCCACGCCCGTTAACGGCAACGATCATGCTCTTGGAATGTTGCTAGATTTTGAATTTAGTGACTCGTACAGCGAGTCCCCAGGATGTGTTATTTTGATTAAAAAACCAGACTAACCTTTTAGAGCCTTTTTGATGTTGTACACCCAATAAACTTTAACTTTTACACCTTAGAAGCATCAATAATCCAATGTCCGAGCCTTCACACTTTAACTGCATGCTGGAAATTTATAGCAGGTTTTGCAAGTGCTAATAACATAATCAACATGGATTATATGGTGATAATTTCACAACAGTAATTCAAGTATAATTAGAATAATGATTGGCAGAGATTTTTGTTTTTAATTCAATAATTCTAACTGATCTTACTTTGACTGGGACTGGATTGACTTCTTAATAATTTTTTCTAGGAGTGAGGGAAGGAGGTTTTTGAGGTTAGAGTCCCTTGCTCGATAAACTTGATTTCCTCTTCATCAGCTATTACTCTTGCTTGCCTCTACTGGTGGTTGGCTCTCACTGAGTTATTGTATCACTTCCTGTTCCGGAGCACAGCGGTGTTTTTCTGTATCTGTTAGCTGTTTAATCTGCGCAGTTAGATTGATCTAGTTATCTAGATTACGATTTGTTTCCCAGTGTAATCTTTACGTGCCTTAACTAAAGCACTCCTTCTGCTGAATCACCTCTAAATTATTTACACATTATTCACTTTGCGTGTTTTTAGGAATCCGCTAGCTTAGCGTAGCTACTAGCTCTTAGCCGATTTAGCATGGCGGCTTCTCCTGTCTCTCCCGCACTTTTCTGCTCTGGGTGTGAAATGTTTAGTTATTCCTCGGCCTCCTTTAGCAGTAACGGTACTTGTAATAAGTGTAGCTTATTCGTAGCTTTGGAGGCCAGGCTGGGTGAATTGGAGACTCGGCTCCGCACCGTGGAAAATTCTACAGCTAGCCAGGCCCCTGTAGTCGGTGCGGACCAAGGTAGCTTAGCCGCCGTTAGTTACCCCCTGGCAGATCCCGAGCAGCCGGGAAAGCAGGCTGACTGGGTGACTGTGAGGAGGAAGCGTAGCCCTAAACAGAAGCCCCGTGTACACCGCCAACCCGTTCACATCTCTAACCGTTTTTCCCCACTCGGCGACACACCCGCCGAGGATCAAACTCTGGTTATTGGCGACTCTGTTTTGCGAAATGTGAAGTTAGCGACACCAGCAACCATAATCAATTGTCTTCCGGGGGCCAGAGCAGGCGACATTGAAGGAAATTTGAAACTGCTGGCTAAGGCTAAGCGTAAATTTGGTAAGATTGTAATTCACGTCGGCAGTAATGACACCCGGTTACGGCAATCGGAGGTCACTAAAATTAACATTAAATCGGTGTGTAACTTTGCAAAAACAATGTTGGACTCTGTAGTTTTCTCTGGGCCCCTCCCCAATCAGACCGGGAGTGACATGTTTAGCCGCATGTTCTCCTTGAATTGCTGTCTGTCTGAGTGGTGTCCAAAAAATGAGGTGGGCTTCATAGATAATTGGCAAAGCTTCTGGGGAAAACCTGGTCTTGTTAGGAGAGATGGCATCCATCCCACTTTGGATGGAGCAGCTCTCATTTCTAGAAATCTGGCCAATTTTCTTAAATCCTCCAAACCGTGACTATCCAGGGTTGGGACCAGGAAGCAGAGTTGTAGTCTTACACACCTCTCTGCAGCTTCTCTCCCCCTGCCATCCCCTCATTACCCCATCCCCGTAGAGACGGTGCCTGCTCCCAGACTACCAATAACCAGCAAAAATCTATTTAAGCATAAAAATTCAAAAAGAAAAATAATATAGCACCTTCAACTGCACCACAGACTAAAACAGTTAAATGTGGTCTATTAAACATTAGGTCTCTCTCTTCTAAGTCCCTGTTGGTAAATGATATAATAATTGATCAACATATTGATTTATTCTGCCTTACAGAAACCTGGTTACAGCAGGATGAATATGTTAGTTTAAATGAGTCAACACCCCCCGAGTCACACTAACTGTCAGAATGCTCGTAGCACGGGCCGGGGCGGAGGATTAGCAGCAATCTTCCATTCCAGCTTATTAATTAATCAAAAACCCAGACAGAGCTTTAATTCATTTGAAAGCTTGACTCTTAGTCTTGTCCATCCAAATTGGAAGTCCCAAAAACCAGTTTTATTGTTATTATCTATCGTCCACCTGGTCGTTACTGTGAGTTTCTCTGTGAATTTTCAGACCTTTTGTCTGACTTAGTGCTTAGCTCAGATAAGATAATTATAGTGGGCGATTTTAACATCCACACAGATGCTGAGAATGACAGCCTCAACACTGCATATAATCTATTATTAGACTCTATTGGCTTTGCTCAAAAAGTAAATGAGTCCACCCACCACTTTAATCATATCTTAGATCTTGTTCTGACTTATGGTATGGAAATAGAAGACTTAACAGTATTCCCTGAAAACTCCCTTCTGTCTGATCATTTCTTAATAACATTTACATTTACTCTGATGGACTACCCAGCAGTGGGGAATAAGTTTCATTACACTAGAAGTCTTTCAGAAAGCGCTGTAACTAGGTTTAAGGATATGATTCCTTCTTTATGTTCTCTAATGCCATATACCAACACAGTGCAGAGTAGCTACCTAAACTCTGTAAGTGAGATAGAGTATCTCGTCAATAGTTTTACATCCTCATTGAAGACAACTTTGGATGCTGTAGCTCCTCTAAAAAAGAGAGCTTTAAATCAGAAGTGCCTGACTCCGTGGTATAACTCACAAACTCGTAGCTTAAAGCAGATAACCCGTAAGTTGGAGAGGAAATGGCGTCTCACTAATTTAGAAGATCTTCACTTAGCCTGGAAAAAGAGTCTGTTGCTCTATAAAAAAGCCCTCCGTAAAGCTAGGACATCTTTCTACTCATCACTAATTGAAGAAACTAAGAACAACCCCAGGTTTCTTTTCAGCACTGTAGCCAGGCTGACAAAGAGTCAGAGCTCTATTGAGCTGAATATTCCATTAACTTTAACTAGTAATGACTTCATGACTTTCTTTGCTAACAAAATTTTAACTATTAGAGAAAAAATTACTCATAACCATCCCAAAGACGTATCGTTATCTTTGGCTGCTTTCAGTGATGCCGGTATTTGGTTAGACTCTTTCTCTCCGATTGTTCTGTCTGAGTTATTTTCATTAGTTACTTCATCCAAACCATCAACATGTTTATTAGACCCCATTCCTACCAGGCTGCTCAAGGAAGCCCTACCATTATTTAATGGTTCGATCTTAAATATGATCAATCTATCTTTGTTAGTTGGCTATGTACCACAGGCTTTTAAGGTGGCAGTAATTAACCATTACTTAAAAAGCCATCACTTGACCCAGCTATCTTAGGTAATTATAGGCCAATCTCCAACCTTCCTTTTCTCTCAAAAATTCTTGAAAGGGTAGTTGTAAAACAGCTAACTGATCATCTGCAGAGGAATGGTCTATTTGAAGAGTTTCAGTCAGGTTTTAGAATTCATCATAGTACAGAAACAGCATTAGTGAAGGTTACAAATGATCTTCTTATGGCCTCGGACAGTGGACTCATCTCTGTGCTTGTTCTGTTAGACCTCAGTGCTGCTTTTGATACTGTTGACCATAAAATTTTATTACAGAGATTAGAGCATGCCATAGGTATTAAAGGCACTGCGCTGCGGTGGTTTGAATCATATTTGTCTAATAGATTACAATTTGTTCATGTAAATGGGGAATCTTCTTCACAGACTAAAGTTAATTATGGAGTTCCACAAGGTTCTGTGCTAGGACCAATTTTATTCACTTTATACATGCTTCCCTTAGGCAGTATTATTAGACGGTATTGCTTAAATTTTCATTGTTACGCAGATGATACCCAGCTTTATCTATCCATGAAGCCAGAGGACACACACCAATTAGCTAAACTGCAGGATTGTCTTACAGACATAAAGACATGGATGACCTCTAATTTCCTGCTTTTAAACTCAGATAAAACTGAAGTTATTGTACTTGGCCCCACAAATCTTAGAAACATGGTGTCTAACCAGATCCTTACTGTGGATGGCATTACCCTGACCTCTAGTAATACTGTGAGAAATCTTGGAGTCATTTTTGATCAGGATATGTCATTCAAAGCGCATATTAAACAAATATGTAGGACTGCTTTTTTGCATTTACGCAATATCTCTAAAATCAGAAAGGTCTTGTCTCAGAGTGATGCTGAAAAACTAATTCATGCATTTATTTCCTCTAGGCTGGACTACTGTAATTCATTATTATTAGGTTGTCCTAAAAGTTCCCTAAAAACCCTTCAGTTAATTCAAAATGCTGCAGCTAGAGTACTGACGGGGACTAGAAGGAGAGAGCATATCTCACCCATATTGACCTCTCTTCATTGGCTTCCTGTTAATTCTAGAATAGAATTTGAAATTCTTCTTCTTACTTATAAGGTTTTGAATAATCAGGTCCCATCTTATCTTAGGGACCTCGTAGTACCATATCACCCCAATAGAGCGCTTCGCTCTCAGACTGCAGGCTTACTTGTAGTTCCTAGGGTTTGTAAGAGTAGAATGGGAGGCAGAGCCTTCAGCTTTCAGGCTCCTCTCCTGTGGAACCAGCTCCCAATTCAGATCAGGGAGACAGACACCCTCTCTACTTTTAAGATTAGGCTTAAAACTTTCCTTTTTGCTAAAGCTTATAGTTAGGGCTGGATCAGGTGACCCTGAACCATCCCTTAGTTATGCTGCTATAGACGTAGACTGCTGGGGGGTTCCCATGATGCACTGTTTCTTTCTCTTTTTGCTCTGTATGCACCACTCTGCATTTAATCATTAGTGATCGATCTCTGCTCCCCTCCACAGCATGTTGATTGATTGATAGCTGACCACGATCCTTGTGTGATGTTGTAATCCTTCAGGAAGTTAATCCACATAAGAGTTTATTCCTTCTTCAATCAACCAAAAGTTGATCTAATCCATTCTGGTATGCTGTGATGTTCCTTGAGAGAGAAATCGTCGAACATTCCCCACTCAGACTTAAGGCCAGTGGTTACTCTTCCGTTGTTCTGCTACTCCGTGACTGGACGGCCTGAGTGGGAGTTAAAAACTCTCTCAGATGATCTTTATGGCTCCAATCCTCTCACTCCACGATTCCAATTGCTGCTCACAAGATGGTCAAGTCTTGTGATCTCCTCGTAGCAGGGGAGAAGTGGCAACAGCACCTCTCCCTGGAAGAATAACCCAGTTTCCTGGTGTTTCACAGTTTATATATGTGCTTGACTCTTGTTGTCTTCAGATGATCTTGGTTACCATGGGGACGCTGTTGACTCAAAACCTCCTCCCTTCTCCTTCCACTTACTGGAAATTTTTGCAGCTGTTACCAGTAACTTATTTCTCAAGTTCCTCTTTTCTGTTAACACTTCAGCTTTTCTGAGAATTCATTCTTTTAAATCATTTCTTTAGAATCACATCAATCATATTCAATCATTTCATTACAACTCTCTTTCACATAAAAACAATTCATATGATCATATACAAACATTTTCATTCCTTATTATTCATTTCATGTTTTACCAACATCTTAATCATTTGATCAGTTGTTTAACATCAGCTCTTCTTGCCCTGCTTGCGACATCATCTTCACTTCCTCTTTTTCTCTCACTCTGCACTCTTTATGAAAAACAACTTCTTCACTTCCTCTTTTCCTCTGACTCTGCACTCTTTATGAAAAACAACTCATATAATCATTCATTTCACTTATTTGTAACATACTTTTTCTAATCAACTCTTAATTTTTAACACATTAATACTCCATTTGATCATACTTGTCATGTTAGAATCATTCTTAGACATTATTTTTAACACATTAATACTTCATTTGATCATACTTGTCATGTTAGAATCATTCTTAGACATATTCCATCGTCTTCACCACCGAGGTCATTCCATGGGCCTCCCCATTTGTAATGGAAAAGTCCGGTATGACCTCACTTACTCCTGTAAGGTACCAAACACTGTGCAGTTTAATCCAACAGCATGTATATTAATCCCATGGCACGTATATATATATTCCAAGATGAAAACAAGCCGAAAGCAAGCTTAAAGTCATCTTTCCTGACACCAGGAATTTAGGGATTCCATCATCTACAGTCCATAATATAATCAGAAGATTCAGAGAACCTGGAGAACTTTCTACATGTAAGCGGCAAGGCTGAAAACCAACACTGAATGCACGTCACTTTCAATCCCTCAGGTGGCACTGCATTAAAAACCAACATCATTGTGTAAAAGATTTTACCACGTGGGCTCAGGAACACTTCAGAAAAGCATTGTCAGTTAAAAGCATTTAAAAGCATTGTCATCTACAAGCAGGGGCAGATCTAGAGATAAATTCATGGGGTGGCAAGCAGGGACAGGCACTATTATGTGGGGTGGCAATGTAATGTTTATGTATTAGGGGAGGTGATGGTCTAGTGGTTAAGGTGTTGGGCTTGAGACCAGAAGATCCTAGGTTCAAATCCCCGCCTGACTGGAAAATCACTAAGGGCCCTTGGGCAAGGTCTTTAATCCCCTATTGCTCCTGGTGTGTAGTGAGCGCTTTGTATGGCATCGGGGGTGAATGTGAGGCATAATTGTAAAGCGCTTTGAGCATCTGATGCAGATGGAAAAGTGCTATATAAATGCAGTCCATTTACCATATTATGCTATTATAGGTCAGGAATCTGGATTATAGCATCATGAGGGGGCAGGGAGCGTGTGAAGCGCAGCTTGTGCTGCATTCAAGGGCGCTTCAGAGAGCACAGTTTTCGCCGGTTAAAGTCATTCGCAAGATCCCTTTTTTGAAAAAAATGTCACCCACTTCTGATTGGGGTGGCAACTGGGGTGGCAAGAGCTATTTTTAGGGTGGCAGTTGCCACCCCATACCACCCCAGTAGATCCGCCCATGTCTACAAGTTAAACTCTACCATGCAAAGTGAAAGCCATACATCAACAAGTTAGTGCCCATGGCATGGACAACTTACACATCTGTGATGGCACCATCAATGCTGAAAGGTACATCCAGATTTTGGAGAAACACATGCTGCCATCCAAGCAATGTCTTTTTCAGGGACATCCATGCTTATTTCAGCAAGACAATGCCAAGACACATTCTGCACATGTTACAACAGCGTGGCTTCGTAGTAAAAGAGTGCAGGTACTAGACTGGCCTGCCTGCAGTCCAGACCTGTCACCCATTGAAAATGTGTGGCGCATTATGAAGCACAAAATATGACAACAGAGACCCCGGACTGTTGAACAACTGAAGTCGTACATCAAGCAAGAATGGGAAAGAATTCCACCTACAAAGCTTCAACAATTAGTGTCCTCAGTTCCCAAACGCTTATTGAGTGTTGTTAGAAGGAAAGGTGATGTAACACAGTGGTAAACATACCACTGTACCAGCTTTTTAGAAACGTGTTGCAGGCATCATTTCAAAATGAACAAATATTTGTACAAAAACAAAGTTTATCAGTTTGAACATTAAATATCTTGCCTTTGTGGTGTATTCAATTGAATACAGGTTGAAGAGGATTTGCAAATCATTGTATTCTGTTTTTATTTACATTTTACATAACGTCCCAACTTCATTGGAATTGGGGTTGTATTTGTAGAGTATATTTGGAAGGGGGATTTAAAGATACTTCAGAATAGGAAATATTACTATTGTAGATAGCTATAGATACATACAGAAAGAATACCAATATCGTTCACTGTCAATCAAACTGCTTCATCTGTGACCATAACACATCCACAAAATATAGAGTTTAAAGGTTACTCTATCCTGATTGGCACTTATCAAGGTTTGGGTTAATCAGTGCTGCCCTGTAGGAATGTTGCCTGTCAGGGGTGAGGGGAGGAGATTTCCGGGGTGGTGGGGGGTATACTGTTACACCGGTACGCAGGGTTTAATTAGGTCAGCTAAGTAGGGAGGTGCTAGTCTGTGAACAATTTTATAGTTTAGTAACAGAACCTTATAATCTGATCTCACAAGAACAGGAAGCCAGTGGAAAGATGCCAAAATGGGTGTAATTGGTCAAACTTTCTACTTTGTGTCAAAAGTCTGACAGCAGCATTTTGAACCAATTGGAGATCTCCAATGCTGGAAGAGACAAACGCATGAACCAGGGTCTCGGCATCAGCCATAGACAGGATGGCATGAATCTTAGCTATATTCAGTGGTGGGCACAGTTCCGATAATCCGATAACAGATAATTATCGAAGATAATGTTTTCAGTATCGGATTATCTTTTTAGATAACTTTAAAGACCATCATCGGACTAATTATCTTCCGATTAATTTTTGTCCGATAACTTTTAAACCGATAAACAAAAACAAAGCTGAACAGCGACAAGCATTTTTAAAATTAGTTCAGCACCCACCTGTTAAAAGTTTTGTAACAGACGCACAGTTATAACCTTTGCAAACAGAAGAGAACTGCTTGTATAAAAAGCATCTCAATCCTCTGCAGACAAAGGAACAACAGCCCCCCCCACCCCCAAAAAAATATTTCCTTTAACACTTTACCGATATGCCGGCAATATGACCTAAATCATCCAGAGGCATACACCTTTAGCTTATGGTTCAAATTTTAACCAAACTAATTTTGGACGTTATTTAAAATTACTGTCATGTCTGAAGCTGTATAAAGTAAAAATATCAGATATATTATTTTTTAGTTGTTGTGTGGGCCGCCCGAAGAGGAGGTACTGCTGGCCAACACCAGAGGGCGCTCTGCCTGTAGATGAGCTTCAGGCACCAGAGGGCGCAGTTCGCCGCCAGGGACCCTGACAGCTGTCCTTCATCATCTCATCTAGCCATCCATAAAAGCCTGGAGAAGACACCACACCCCTGCCGAGAAATCATCTGACGTTCTCAGGTAAACTCTCAGCCGTCTTTGTTCTGTTTCAGCTAAGCTTGTTGTTGCAACGTATTTTGCTACTAAGCTCGAGAAGCTGTACTTTATATTCTGAGTTTGCAGACATTTCCGTACACTTGCAGCTAGTCAGGAGGAGTTGGCGTTTCCGCTCCTCAGCTGTTAAGTGAGAGTAGGATCTGCACGACTGTGACATTGTGAGAAGTGGGAGGTGGTGTTTTTCTCCCTTCATTATCAGAACTCTGCTGACTGTTTGCTGGGTGTGTGCACACACCCACCCTTGACTGTTTCTGCTCCCTGCCAGCAGTACCTGATCTGACAGCTGGAGACGGTGGCCACCTGGTGACTTGGGACTTGGCGGCTCCGGTGTGTTCCAGATCCATTGGCGGTGGAAATCGTGTGGGTCCCGACTCTTATCTGGACAGGCGTCTCCTATCCTTGAGCCTGCCCACACGACACCAACTGTACAAATTGACTGTAGTATTGAATTGTATCTGTATTCATTGTGCACATTTCACAACATTAAAAGTGTTACATTTTATTTCCATTGACCGTTCATTTACGCCCCCTGTTGTGGGTCCATGTCATTACACTTTCACACAACTGGATTTCTCGGCCAACTGTCATGGATCCTGAGGGGCGTCAACCATCGAGTGAACCACCAATGGAAACGCAGGAGGCACAGGGACCAGCAGGAGGCGTACTAGGTGAGCTGCAGCAAATTCTAACCGCCTTCACTGCTCGGTTGGACTTGGTAACCGAGCAGAATGTAATCCTCAATCGGAGGATGGAGGCTCTCACCGCTAAGGTGGAAGCGCACGCACAGGGCGCTGCTGCGGCACCTCCTCCTGCTGCCCGAGTGCCAGATAGAGATATTCCAGTGGCCGTTCAACGAACCCCCCCGTCCCCTGAAGCATACATAAGTCCTCCTGAGCCGTATGGAAGCTGTGTCGAGACGTGCGCTGATTTTTTAATGCAGTGTTCGCTCGTCTTTTCACAGCGTCCGGTCATGTATGCGTCTGACGCTAGCAAGGTGGCTTATGTGTTGAATCTGCTTCGAGGAGAGGCACGCGCCTGGGCTACGGCACTTTGGGAGCAGAACTCACGGCTCCTTACTACATACACTGGGTTTGTGTGGGAGTTCAAACAAGTGTTTGATCATCCTAACAGAGGCGAGACCGCTTCAAATGTGCTGCTGTCGATGAGACAGGGGTGTCGGAGCGCAGCCGAATATGCAGTCGACTTCCGCATCGCGGCAGCAAGGTCCGGCTGGAATAACGTTGCGCTCCGCGCCGCCTTCGTAAGTAGACTGTCTCCGGTCCTGAAGGAGCATTTGCTGGCGAAGGATGATTTAGATTTTTCTTATTGATCTCGTTATACGGCTTGACAACCGACTAGAAGAGCATCGCCGGGAGCGAGGCGAAGGGCGTGGCCGGGCACGAGCTGTCCCTCTTCCTTCCGGGTCCGAACAGATGTCGTCGTCCCCACGCTCCACTGCCAGAGCCCCCCGTGAGGCGACAGCTTCCCCTGCTGACAAAGCTATGGACACGAGTAGGGCTAAAGTAAAATTAGAAGACAAAGGAGGCTGGCCTGTGGGGAGTGTTTTTTCTGCAGCTCGAGTGAGCACATACAGAGAAATTGCCCCAAACGGTCAAACTACAACACCCGCCCTTAAAGACTGGGCTAAGGGTGGGCCATAACACTCACGAGGGGAAATCCCGCAAATCCGCACGAATCCCAGTTATGATCCTAAGTGGGGATTTAACCCTTCATGCCCCAGCACTGGTGGACACGGGGTCGGAGGGGAATCTGCTGGATAGCAGATGGGCAAAGGAGGTTGGGCTCCCTCTAGTGGCCTTACCGTCACCATTGTCGGTGCGGGCACTAGATGGCACCCTACTTCCACTAATCACACATCAGACACAGCCAGTGACAATGGTTGTGTCTGGAAATCACAGGGAGGAGATTGTGTTTTATGTAACACCTTCTACCTCCCGAGTGATTCTGGGTTTTCCATGGGTGTTAAAACATAATCCCTGGATTGATTGGCCATCTGGGATTGTGATGCAGTGGAGCAAAACCTGCCACCGGGAGTGTTTGGGATCCTCTGTTCCACCCGGTGTGACAGCTAAAGAGGAGGTTTTAGTCCCCCCCAATCTGGCGGCGGTGCCAGCTGAGTACCATGATCTTGCTGACGTCTTCAGCAAAGATCTGGCGCTCACATTGCCTCCGCACCGTCCGTACGATTGTGCCATTGATTTGATACCGGGCGCTGAGTACCCGTCCAGCAGGCTGTACAACCTCTCACGTCCGGAATGCGAATGGAGACCTACATTCGGGACTCGTTAGCTGCCGGGTTGATCGGAACGCCACCTCCCCGATGGGTGCTGGTTTCTTTTTTGTGGGCAAGAAGGACGGCGGACTCAGTCCATGCATTGATTACAGAGGGCTGAACGAGATCACGGTTCGCAACCGATACCCGTTACCTCTTCTGGATTCAGTGTTCACACCCCTGCATGGAGCCCAAATATTTACAAAGTTGGATCTTAGAAATGCGTATCACCTGGTTCGGATCTGGAAGGGAGACGAGTGGAAGACGACGTTTAACACCCCGTTAGGTCATTTTGAGTACCTGGTCATGCCGTTCGGTCTCACCAATGCACCCGCGACGTTCCAAGCCTTGGTTAATGATGTCTTGCGGGACTTCCTGCATCGGTTTGTCTTCGTATATCTAGACGATATACTCATCTTCTCCACCGATCCTGAGACCCATGTCAAGCATGTACGTCAGGTCCTGCAGCGGTTGTTGGAGAACTGGCTGTTTGTGAATGGCGAGAAGTGTGAGTTCCACTGCACTTCTTTTTCCTTCCTGGGGTTTATAATCTCCTCCAACTCCGTCGCCCCTGATCCGGCCAAGGTTGCGGCGGTGAGAGATTGGCCCCAACCAACAAGCCGTAGGAAGCTGCAACAGTTCCTTGGTTTTGCAAACTTCTATCGGAGGTTCATTAAGGGCTACAGTCAGGGTGTTAGCCCCCTGACAGCCCTGACCTCCACTAAAGTCCCCTTCACCTGGTCGGATCGGTGCGAAGCCGCGTTCAAGGAGTTGAAACAGCGGTTTTCGACTGCACCAGTTCTGGTGCAGCCTAACCCTGATCGCCAGTTTATTGTCGAAGTGGATGCCTCTGACTCAGGGATAGGAGCCGTGCTGTCCCAGAGTGGGGAGTCCGATAAGGTACTCCATCCTTGTGCCTATTTTTCCCGCAGGTTGACCCCGGCTGAAAGGAACTATGACGTCGGCAATCGGGAACTTCTGGCGGTGAAAGAGGCTCTTGAGGAGTGGAGACACCTTCTGGAGGGAGCCACGGTTCCCTTCACGGTTTTCACGGACCATCGGAACCTGGAATACATCCGGACCGCCAAGCATCTGAACTCCAGGCAAGCCCGTTGGTCAGTGTTCTTTGGTCGGTTTGACTTCCAGATCACGTATCGCCCCGGGACTAAAAACCAACAGTCTGATGCACTGTCCCGGGTGCATGAAGAGGAAGTCAGGCCAGAGCTGTCGGATCCACCGGACACCATCATCCCCGAGTCCACTGTCGTCGCAACCCTCACCTGGGACGTGGAGAAGACCGTCCGGGAGGCCCTGACACGACACCCGGACTCCGGAGATGGACCAAAAGACCGGCTGTATGTCCCACCAGAGGCCAGGGCTGCGGTCTTGGACTTCTGTCACGGTTCGAAGCTCTCCTGTCACCCAGGGGTGCGTAGAACTGTGGCAGTGGTCCGGCAGCGCTTCTGGTGGGCGTCGATGGAGAGGTTGAGGTCCCCTCGGTCCAGGCCCACCTCAGAAGATGCCGTCGGGTGTGGCGCACTGTCCGCTCTGCCCTTCTGTCTGCCCGGACGAGGGCTAAGGGCCATGCAGACTGCCGGCGTTCCCCGGCCCCTGCATACCAGCCCGGGCAGGAGGTTTGGCTGTCAACTAAGGACATCCCTCTGCAGGTGGACTCCCATAAACTAAAGGACAGATACATCAGACCTTTTTCTATCATCAAAGTCCTCAGTTCAGCTGCAGTGAAGCTGCAGTTGCCAGCTTCACTGCGGATTCATCCAGTCTTTCACGTGTCCTGGATCAAACCGTATCACACCTCCACCCTCTGCACTCCCGGACCAGCGCCGCCTCCTGCCCGGATCATCGATGGTGAGCCTGCGTGGACCGTCTGCAGGCTTCTGGACATCCGTCGATGGGGCCGGGGGTTCCAGTATCTGGTGGACTGGGAGGGGTACGGACCCGAAGAATGCTCCTGGGTGAAATGGAGCTTCATTCTGGACCCGGCCCTCCTGACCGACTTCTACGCCCGAAACCCTGACAAGCCTGGTCGGGCGCCAGGAGGTGCCCGTTGAGGGGGGGGGGGGTCCTGTTGTGTGGGCTGCCCGAAGAGGAGATACTGCTGGCCAACACCAGAGGGCGCTCTGCCTGTAGATGAGCTTCAGGCACCAGAGGGCGCAGTTCGCCGCCAGGGACCCTGACAGCTGTCCTTCATCATCTCATCTAGCCATCCATAAAAGCCTGGAGAAGACACCACACCCCTGCCGAGAAATCATCTGACGTTCTCAGGCAAACTCTCAGCCGTCTTTGTTCTGTTTCAGCTAAGCTTGTTGTTGCAACGTATTTTGCTACTAAGCTCGAGAAGCCGTACTTTATATTCTGAGTTTGCAGACATTTCAGTACACTTGCAGCTGGTCAGGAGGAGTTGGCATTTCTGCTCCTCAGCTGTTAAGTGGGAGTAGGATCTTCACGACCGTGACATTGTGAGAAGTGGGAGGTGGTGTTTTTCTCCCTTCATTATCAGAACTCTGCTGACTGTTTGCTGGGTGTGTGCACACACCCACCCTTGACTGTTTCTGCTTCCTGCCAGCAGTACCCGATCTGACAGCTGGAGACGGTGGCCACCTGGTGACTCAGGACTTGGCGGCTCCAGTGTGTTCCAGATCCGTTGGCGGTGGAAATCGTGTGGGTCCCGACTCTTATCTGGACAGGCGTCTCCTATCCTCGAGCCTGCCCACACGACACCAACTGTACAAATTGACTGTAGTATTGAATTGTATCTGTATTCGTTGTGCACATTTCACAACATTAAAAGTGTTACTCTTTATTTCCATTGACCGTTCATTTACGCCCCCTGTTGTGGGTCATTACACTTTCACACAACATTAGTTTTAAAGTAATGTGTTAATTTTTAAGGTTTTGTGAGCACATGCTCTGCCCCGCAGTGCATTATGGGTAGGATGATGTAATCTCAGTACGTCATGACAGGACAAATGCATTTCAGACACTCTGTTCAGGCTCCACGGACAACAGCATTAAACTCTAGTGCCTAAAACTCTCTTGTATATATTCTCTGCGTTTATAGACGTTGATTTTTTTAATTGCGTTTGTTAAATTCCACGCATTTTAAATGTGAGCAGACAGGGATTATCTAGAATTTGTTCTGAAAGCCTCTATGCCATCTAGCATCTACTGGCCAGTAGTGTTCATGGCAGTGTCTGGGAACCAGTAGATGGCAGTGTTCTGTTTATTTTGACCCCGGTTATGTCAGATATAAGACTTGTTCTTCTCTCTGCTCCTTTTCATTCTGGTGATTGTGATGCTTTATTTCTGTTTTTTCTGTTTTTTCTTTTAAATGAATGAAATAAATATTAAAGAAAGAAAGAAAGAAAGATGATTGTCAAATCAAATTTTTGCTTTGCAAATGGCTTTTTTTTTTTTTTTACAAATGAAGTTTAAAAACAAAACAACTGCATAATAATAATAATAATAATAATAATAATAATAACATTATTACAAGACAGCTCTGCAGTGTTTGCACAGGTACAGTGCAAACGGTTGGATGCTGCTTGTAGCTTTCAGCAGCAGAATAACCTCACGGCGGCCGAAGACAATAATATATCAAACAGGTTTGATTCTCATTCGACCATACAATCGGCGATCAGGAGATGGTTGTCAGATATTGACCGCAGCTTGATACTCCATGAACACTACACGATGCAGGATGCACGATTAACCTGAAACTTGGTCCAAAAAATTCCTCCATGAAAAATCATCTCACACAGTGTAAAGTATGTTTTACAACATCAAATGAATGTTGTAAAGAGAGAATGCAAAACAAAAAAGAAAAAAAACATGCAAAAAATTTTGCGATGACACTTCCAGGGCTCCGTAAAAATGCCTGTTTTTACAAATAAAAAATGGAATATTTTACAAAACCACATTTAAACACCAGCACACAACAGACGTCACATTAACGTGTTGGTTTACATAATGAATGACTGAACCAATCAGTGTTTAGCAGGAACCTTTACCCAGAATCCTTTGCGATCTGTCTCTTTGTTACAAAACCCCAGAATTAGTGCATTATTCAACATTAAAAGATATATGTTATATTTTAACTTTGTACAAATGACAGAATTGACATTAATGGAGTTATTCTATCGGTATTAATCTTATTTATAAATCAAAACCATAAGTCAATATGACTTTATTTTTCAAGACCTCCGCATGACCGGACCTTTATAATTGATACAGGGCTGGCTTTATGGCTGCTTTCAGAGTGCTTCTGTGCTGGGAGGGCTGTAATAAACAAGAGTTTCCAGCAGGGGCAGACTGTTGAAAGAAAAAAGTGTGGTCTTATTGTTTGGGTCTGTTGTTATTTTTAATATTATTAGAAGCTATTAAATTTGTTTTACTAGTAGTTGTAAATGTGCCAGAGATGATAATAGAATTTATCTGTTATCGGTTATCTGTAACTTCCGATAAATTTTTGGGTGGTTTATTGTTTTATCTTTATCGAAGATAACTTTTCAGTTATCTGATTATCTGTTATCGAAGTTAATTTTTTGGTCATCTGTGCCCACTACTGGCTATATTTCATACGTGGAAAGAGGTAGGACCAAAAATTACCCCAAGGTTCCTCACTTTGTCAGTGTGATGTATGACACACGAGCCTAGGCTAAGCATTAGCTGGTCAAATTGATGCGGATGTCTCACTGGACCAAGAATCATCATTTCAGTCTTATCAGAGTTAAAAGACGAAAGTTGTTAGACATCCAACTTCTCACTGATGCAAGGCAATCTTCTAAGGATTTTATGTGGATGAGATGACCAGCAGTTATCGGCATGTATAACTGAGTATCATCAGCATAGCAGTGAAAGGTAACCCCAAAACACTGCAATATGTGCCCAAGGGGTGCTATATAAAGGAAGAAAAGCAGGGGGCCTAAGACAGACCCCTGCGGAACTCCAAATTTCATGTCACTATGGTTAGAGGTTGCATTACTGTACAAAACACAGTGAGAACAACTGGTCAGGTATGACATCAACCACACAAGGGCACTCCCAGTGATTGCAAAATGATTTTCCAGCCTATCAAGTAGAATATGACGATCCGCAGTATCAAATGCAGCCCTGAGATCTAATAGCACCAGAACCACAGTGGTGTCTGAATCCATTGCAAGTGGAAAATCATTCACCACTTTAGTGAGAGCTGTCTCTGTGGAATGATATTTTCTAAAAGCAGACTGCAGTGGCTCAAAAAGATTATTCTCAGTAAGATAGTCCACGAGCTGGTGTGAAACCAGGTTATAAACAGGTTGTGCTTTTTGTTGACGTTATGAGTTTTGTCAGCACACCTAGTGAGATACTATCAAATTCTGTAAATCTTGGTCATACCCCAGTAAGGGCGCCCACCTATTGTCTATTTTCTCAAAGTAGTCAAAGAAATTTTGGGCTGTAAAGGGAGAGCAACGTACTGTCAGAGTTTGAGTTTTGTTAGTTTTGTATTATTGAATTTGTTTGCACCAATGCCCCAGCTGTGTTTCAAAATTTGGTTAACAATGTACTGCGCAACTATTTGAATAAGTTTGTTTTTGTCTATTTGGATGATATCTTGATTTTCTCACCTGATCTGGAGTCTCACATCAAACAAGTCCGCGCCGTACTTCAGACCCTGCTAAGCCACAGCCTGTTTGTTAAAGCCGAAAAATGTAACTTTCATCAACAACCTTCCGTTTCTTTCTTGGGGTTTGTGATTGCAGAAGGGGAAATTAAAATGGATCCTGCCAAGGTGGCTGCAGTACGTGATTGGCCTGTCCCATCTTCCCGTAAGGAGGTCCAAAAATCCTGGGCTTTGCCAATTTTTACCACAAATTCATTCGTAATTTCAGTTCCTTGCAGCTCCACTTCATGACTCCACATCATCCCTCCAGTCGTTTGCCTGGACACCAGAGTGCGATGAAGCTTTCAGGGTCTTAAAGAATCACTTAACTGCGGCCACCTTCCCAGGCCAGTGGGTGCCCTTGTGACCACATGTGGGCATGTGCATGCAGGGGCAACTACTCATCACACAGTTAAAATTTTTAACAAATCACACAAGGGAGTTATGACATGTTGATGGTTCATCCACAAGGGGGCGCTCAGTGTACAAACAGAGGGGCCAGGTGTGTTCAGGGGCCAACCATCATCATACATGACTTTTCAGTTTTTATTCCTTGGTTTTCACACAAAATCTTTCAAGGAATCAAAAATGATCAAAGTCTCTGTCGTTCTTGCTGCCCGCACAGTCAGTCATGATGCCTCCAGACTGCAGTTTACACCTCTTGCCCTTTGACCTCACACGTCAGACCCAGAAGAGAGTGAGTGTGTGAAAAGGCTTATTGTTCAGACATGTTTTAATGCCTCTGTTTTGGATTAATTACAGTCAGTTTATTCTAACAGCTTTGCTCAGTCAGTTTCACTCTGTTAGACTATATGGGAGAAATGTCTAATGCATTTGAACCATCAAAATACTTTTGTTGGAATGTTCC
Organism: Thalassophryne amazonica; assembly: GCF_902500255.1. Classification (NCBI taxonomy): domain Eukaryota; kingdom Metazoa; phylum Chordata; class Actinopteri; order Batrachoidiformes; family Batrachoididae; genus Thalassophryne; species Thalassophryne amazonica. Next base: position 3,656,867 of record NC_047110.1, read on the forward strand.
ATGATGCATGTCCAAATGACTGCTTTACACACAGTCATGATGTCACAACATGCCCAAATGTCATCATTTGTGTGCAGTCTAAACTGATAAAACCAAGTGTTTCATATCTGTCTGGGATAAACCTTGGCGCCACGGAACAGTCTGTTATTGCTTAGCACAGACACATTCATCACAAAGTTTTAATATGACACATACTGCTTGAACAAAACAATGTGATCACGTCACCCGCTTACCATGTCAGTGCACCACTATTTGCAGCCAATCACAGCTCCACTGATCCACACAGCAAGGCAAGACCCACCCACCTGGGGTCAGGCCGAGTGTAGGATTAAGAAGAGCCTAGCCTTAAGAGTGGTGTAACCACACTGATTGTACTTATGCACATGAGTTACCAGGGTGCGAGAAAGGTTATACATATAATGACCCTGATAAAGATTGTATGCATGTATATATCATTTTACTGTTAGTAAATCCCTACATGGGTTAATCAAGGGAGCAAATGTGTGCTGTGAGCCTCTTAATCCATCTTATCACAGTCCAGTAATGATACATTTTAGGGCTGTGTCGGAGAGAGTAAAACTTTCAGATGGGAACAGTAGTTACAAAAGGGACGTAGATTGGTATATAAGGTAACAAATAATGATAATATAACAGCTTACCAGATATGTCAGGACCAGTATTTGGATAAGATGTGCAAGTATGACGTCATGTACTGTAGCAATGCCAGTTGTGTGAGTGTGGACCATAGAAATCAGATAGACTCTTGGTGCCACTATCTCATACAGTGCTGTTGCAGCTCTGACAGAGTACTGCCCAGAGTAAAGGATCAGGTAGACCATGTAGGTCACGTTGGTCTACTGAGGTTAAACTGTATTGTGATGATTGTATCTTTCGGCTTAAGTTATGGTTCGATGCAGGCTCTCCTAGCAATTGGGCACTATATGACGTCATGAAATTCACCAAGAAGCAATATACGTAGGAGGAATAAGAAAGCAAGATGTAACTAGAAAAGAGACGATGGCAGTAGCTATTGCTAGTAATAATATGAGACATTTTTTCTGTGAAGTTTCCAAAATGGAGCCTAAATCTAAAGTGCCTGTTACAATTGATGGTCTGTGTGATGGGAAAGAAATAGCACAACATTTTGCTAGGAAATATAAAAATTTGTTTAACAGCATCCCACCTGATCCTGTAAATATAAAGTACATCAATAATTATTTGGACAAATGCAGACAAGCTTCTGATGAGGACATACTTATAAAATATTGTGAAGTTCTCAACAATACTGAAGCATTAAAGTCAAATAAGGGTGACATTAATGAAGGTTTTATGTCAAATCATCTGATGATGTCAGGTCAGCAACTGATTATTCATATTGTACTCTTGTTAACCTCAGTGGTACCAACCGAGGGACTTCTTGGCTGGTACCGGTGCTAGCTAATTATACTGTATTTCTTGTCTTTCTGATGTCTGATTCTGTTTTTTGTCTCTGTTTAAGGTGCAGCTCCATCCAGAGATGGGAGTTGTATTAGTGTTGGCGATCCTCCTGTCCTGTGCACCAACAGCAATTCTTGTATATTCGTCTGTGAATTGTTCTGTGAATTGTTTCTGTAATTTATGTCTGTATCATGGTCCAAGCAGAGGGTCGCCCCTTTGAGTCTGGTCTGCTTGAGGTTTCTTCCTCAGATGGAGTTTTTCATTATCACTGTTGCTCTGGGGGTTGGTAAGGTTAGACCTTACCTGTGTGAAGCGCCTTGAGGCAATTCTGTTGTGATTTGGCGCTATATAAAGGAAAATAAATTTAAATTTAAATTTGAATTTGTCTTGTGTCCTGATTGTACAGAATTGGCACAATAGAGTCTATTCCTAAAGATAATAGAAAGGACGTGTGTGTAAGCACTAACTATAGAGGCGTAACATTATCTAATTCTATGTCAAAGATTTTTGATATTATAATATTGTCTAGGTATCAAGATAAATTACATACTAGTGATTTGCAATTTGCGTTTAAGAATAATCATAGTGCAGTTTTGTGTACACACATGCTAAAAGCGGTTGTACGATACTATGCAAATAATGGGTCAGATGTATTTTCTTGCTATGTCGATGCACCAAAGCATTCGATAGGCTGCAGTATGATAAGTTATTCTGCCTCTTGATGGATAGACACTTACCTCCAATTATAGTAAGAGCCATGCTTGACTTGTATGTTCGACAAAGGTTGCACACGCACGGGAGAGGTCATGTATCTGACAACTTTGGCACTACTAATGGCATTAGGCAGGGTGGGGTTATATCCCCATTGTTATTTTGTATATAGATAGACGAGTTACTCTCCAGGTTAGAGAAGAAAGGTGCCAACTGTTGGTTGTCAGTTTTATGGGGTGGTTGAGTATGCTGATGACCTCACATTATTAGCACCCAAGGTATCAAGTCTAAGAATTATGCTGACTGTTTGTGAAGGTTTCAGCAGAGAATAAACTGTAAAGTACAATCCTGACCAAACTGTCTATATGCATTTCACTAAAAAGCAGCAGGACAATTATGATGTACAGTTAGATGGTAAAAATCTGGTTTGGCTTAAGTGTGTTAAACAATTAGGTAATTATCTTGACAGTGATATGTTTGAAAAGACAGAAATTAGAATGAAAAGGAGGATCTTGTGTATAGAGTTAATCGTACTGTTGCAACATTGGGCAAATGAAGTAAGGACATAATTGTCAGCATTTTTAATTCAAAATGTTGTCATTTCTATGGTGCTCAAGCATGGAATCTGAGTGATAGGAATATTGTTCAGTTCCAGACATTGTGGAATAGATGTGTTAGATGAATTTTACATCTTCCATATAAAACACATAGTATTTTGTTACCAGGTCTTGTTCACAGACTCACTGCCCTTGAGCAAATATTTTGCTTTTTTTGGTTCAAGTGATAACAAATTCAGCTGACTGTTTTACAGATGATTTACTAAAGTTTCATGACTCTGATTTTAAAAGGTGTTTTAGAACAAGTATTCACAGACACAGACCTCCTCCTGCTGATGGGCAGATAGAGGAACTCCTCTCTGGTTTATATGCAAATAGTGTTAATATGAAGGGTTTTACACCAGATGAACTCAGATTTAGGTTGTTAAAATGTAAATGAATGGTTTTATTTACTTTTAACCTAGCTGCCTATGTATTCTATTTGGAATATAGTTCATGTTTTTAGGGATGTAATATTATTTCATTTTACTTTGGTATTCTTGTAGTGCTTTCTTTTTGTTTTGACAAAAACAACCTCAGACAGTGGACTCATCTCTGTGCTTGTCCTGTTAGACCTCAGTGCTGCTTTTGATACTGTTGACCATAAAATTTTATTACAGAGATTAGAGCATGCCATAGGTATTAAAGGCACTGCGCTGCGGTGGTTTGAATCATATTTATCTAATAAATTACAATTTGTTCATGTAAATGGGGAATCTTCTTCACAGACTAAGGTTAATTATGGAGTTCCACAAGGTTCTGTGCTAGGACCAATTTTATTCACTTTATACATGCTTCCCTTAGGCAGTATTATTAGAAAGCTGTTGTGTGGGCCGCTGAAGAGGAGGTACTGCTGGCCCACCACCAGAAGGTGCCCTGCCTGAAGTGCGGGCTTCAGGCACGAGAGGGCGCTGCCGCCTCAGGAACAAGCCGTGGTGACAGCTGTCACCCATCATCCGTGACAGCTGTCACTAATCATCACATCTGGTATAAAAGCAGGAAGACACCTCCACCAAACTGCCGAGATATCATCTTCATCTGGAGGTAATACTCTTAGCCTTTTTGTGAGATTTATAAATCTGTTATTGTGAGTGTTTGCAGGAGAACCGGTCGTTTTTGCGGAGGCTGTGCAAGACGGCGCTCCTTTTCATCTGAGACCGCTGCAATGTGTTGAGTGAGAGGTGGAGGTGGCATTCCCACCATTGTTACTGGGTGTTCACACACCCACCCTTTGACTGTCTTTTGCTTTCTGCCAGCAGTACCAGATCCGACACGCCGGTAAGGTGGCCACCTGGGGACTCCGGGACTTGGCGGCTCCAGTATTCCTCGGGTTCAGGTGGCGGTGGAAATCGTGTGGTTCCGGTTCGTTTCCAGACGGGCGTCTCCTATCGTCGAGCCTGCCCACACGACACCTTTATTAATTGACTGTTGCACATTCTGAATCTGCTGTGTTTGGTTGTGACATTCACACCAGTAAAGTGTTATAATTTGACTCCTTCCATTGTCCGTTCATTTACGCCCCCTGTTGTGGGTCCGTGTCACTACACTTTCCCAACAAAAGCATTGCTTAAATTTTCATTGTTACGCAGATGATACCCAGCTTTATCTATCCATGAAGCCAGAGGACACACACCAATTAGTTAAACTGCAGGATTATCTTACAGACATAAAGACATGGATGACCTCTAATTTCCTGCTTTTAAACTCAGATAAAACTGAAGTTATTGTACTTGGCCCCACAAATCTTAGAAACATGGTGTCTAACCAGATCCTTACTCTGGATGGCATTACCCTGACCTCTAGTAATACTGTGAGAAATCTTGGAGTCATTTTTGATCAGGATATGTCATTCAAAGCGCATATTAAACAAATATGTAGGACTGCTTTTTTGCATTTGCGCAATATCTCTAAAATTAGAAAGGTCTTGTCTCAGAGTGATGCTGAAAAACTAATTCATGCATTTATTTCCTCTAGGCTGGACTATTGTAATTCATTATTATCAGGTTGTCCTAAAAGTTCCCTGAAAAGCCTTCAGTTAATTCAAAATGCTGCAGCTAGAGTACTGACGGGGACTAGAAGGAGAGAGCATATCTCACCCATATTGGCCTCTCTTCATTGGCTTCCTGTTAATTCTAGAATAGAATTTAAAATTCTTCTTCTTACTTATAAGGTTTTGAATAATCAGGTCCCATCTTATCTTAGGGACCTCATAGTACCATATCACCCCAATAGAGCGCTTCGCTCTCAGACTGTAGGCTTACTTGTAGTTCCTAGGGTTTGTAAGAGTAGAATGGGAGGCAGAGCCTTCAGCTTTCAGGCTCCTCTCCTGTGGAACCAGCTCCCAATTCAGATCAGGGAGACAGACACCCTCTCTACTTTTAAGATTAGGCTTAAAACTTTCCTTTTTGCTAAAGCTTATAGTTAGGGCTGGATCAGGTCACCCTGAACCATCCCTTAGTTATGCTGCTATAGACTTAGACTGGGGTTAGGGTTAGGGTTAGGGTTAGAGTGTTTCTTTCTCTTTTTGCTCTGTATGCACCACTCTGCATTTAATCATTAGTGATTGATCTCTGCTCCCCTCCACAGAATGTCTTTTTCCTGGTTCTCTCCCTCAGCCCCAATCAGTCCCAGCAGAAGACTGCCCCTCCCTGAGCCTGGTTCTGCTGGAGGTTTCTTCCTGTTAAAAGGGAGTTTTTCCTTCCCACTGTCGCCAAGTGCTTGCTCACAGGGGGTCGTTTTGACCGTTGGGGTTTTTCTGTAATTATTGTATGGCCTTGCCTTACAATATAAAGCGCCTTGGGGCAACTGTTTGTTGTGATTTGGCGCTATATAAATAAAATTGAATTGATTTGATTTTGTTTTACTTCAAAGTACACCATGTAAATCTTGAGTGCACATGTGTGAATAAACATATATATATATATATATATATATATATATATATATATATATATATATATATATATATACAGTGGTGGGCACAGATAACCAAAAAATTAACTTCGATAACAGATAAATCAAATCAAATCAATCATCTGCGCAACAATGAAAATTTAAGCAATACCGTCTAATAATACTGCCTAAGGGTAGCATGTATAAAGTGAATAAAATTGGTCCTAGCACAGAACTTTGTGGAACTCCATAATTAACCTTAGTCTGTGAAGAAGATTCCCCATTTACATGAACAAATTGTAATCTATTAGATAAATATGATTCAAACCACCGCAGCGCAGTGCCTTTAATACCTATGGCATGCTCTAATCTCTGTAATAAAATTTTATGGTCAACAGTATCAAAAGCAGCACTCAGGTCTAACAGAACAAGCACAGAGATGAGTCCACTGTCTGAGGCCATAAGAAGATCATTTGTAACCTTCACTAATGCTGTTTCTGTACTATGATGAATTCTAAAACCTGACTGAAACTCTTCAAATAGACCATTCCTCTGCAGATGATCAGTTAGCTGTTTTACAACTACCCTTTCAAGAATTTTTGAGAGAAAAGGAAGGTTGGAGATTGGCCTATAATTAGCTAAGATAGCTGGGTCAAGTGATGGCTTTTTAAGTAATGGTTTAATTACTGCCACCTTAAAAGCCTGTGGTACATAGCCAACTAACAAAGATAGATTGATCATATTTAAGATCGAAGCATTAAATAATGGTAGGGCTTCCTTGAGCAGCCTGGTAGGAATGGGGTCTAATAGACATGTTGATGGTTTGGATGAAGTATCTAATGAAAATAACTCAGACAGAACAATCGGAGAGAAAGAGTCTAACCAAATACCGGCATCACTGAAAGCAGCCAAAGATAACGATACGTCTTTGGGATGGTTATGAGTAATTTTTTCTCTAATAGTTAAAATTTTGTTAGCAAAGAAAGTCATGAAGTCATTACTAGTTAAAGTTAATGGAATACTCAGCTCAATAGAGCTCTGACTCTTTGTCAGCCTGGCTACAGTGCTGAAAAGAAACCTGGGGTTGTTCTTATTTTCTTCAATTAGTGATGAGTAGAAAGATGTCCTAGCTTTACGGAGGGCTTTTTTTTATAGAGCAACAGACTCTTTTTCCAGGCTAAGTGAAGATCTTCTAAATTAGTGAGACGCCATTTCCTCTCCAACTTACGGGTTATCTGCTTTAAGCTGCGAGTTTGTGAGTTATACCACAGAGTCAGGCACTTCTGATTTAAAGCTCTCTTTTTCAGAGGAGCTACAGCATCCAAAGTTGTCTTCAATGAGGATGTAAAACTATTGATGAGATACTCTATCTCACTTACAGAGTTTAGGTAGCTACTCTGCACTGTGTTGGTATATGGCATTAGAGAACATAAAGAAGGAATCATATCCTTAAACCTAGTTACAGCGCTTTCTGAAAGACTTCTAGTGTAATGAAACTTATTCCCCACTGCTGGGTAGTCCATCAGAGTAAATGTAAATGTTATTAAGAAATGATCAGACAGAAGGGAGTTTTCAGGGAATACTGTTAAGTCTTCTATTTCCATACCATAAGTCAGAACAAGATCTAAGATATGATTAAAGTGGTGGGTGGACTCATTTACATTTTGAGCAAAGCCAATAGAGTCTAATAATAGATTAAATGCAGTGTTGAGGCTGTCATTCTCAGCATCTGTGTGGCTGTTAAAATCGCCCACTATAATTATCTTATCTGAGCTAAGCACTAAGTCAGACAAAAGGTCCGAAAATTCACAGAGAAACTCACAGTAACGACCAGGTGGACGATAGATAACAACAAATAAAACTGGTTTTGGGGACTTCCAATTTGGATGGACAAGACTAAGAGTCAAGCTTTCAAATGAATTAAAGCTCTGTCTGGGTTTTTGTTTAATTAACAAGCTGGAGGGGAAGATTGCTGCTAATCCTCCGCCTCGGCCTGTGCTACGAGCGTTCTGGCAGTTAGACCACATTTAACTGTTTTAGTCTGTGGTGCAGTTGAAGGTGCTATATTATTTTTTCTTTTTGAATTTTTATGCTTAAATAGATTTTTGCTGGTTATTGGTGGTCTTGGAGCAGCCACCGTCTCTACGGGGATGGGGTAATGAGGGGATGGCAGGGGGAGAGAAGCTGCAGAGAGGTGTGTAAGACTACAACTCTGCTTCCTGGTCCCAACCCTGGATAGTCACAGTTTGGAGGATTTAAGAAAATTGGCCAGATTTCTAGAAATGAGAGCTGCTCCATCCAAAGTGGGATGGATGCCGTCTCTCGTAACAAGACCAGGTTTTCCCCAGAAGCTTTGCCAATTATCTATGAAGCCCACCTCATTTTTTGGACACCACTCAGACAGCCAGCAATTCAAGGAGAACATGCGGCTAAACGTGTTTCACTTTGTTTTTGCAAAGTTACACACCGATTCAATGTTAATTTTAGTGACGTCCGATTGGCGTAACCGGGTGTCATTACTGCCGACGTGAATTACAATCTTACCAAATTTACGCTTAGCCTTAGCCAGCAGTTTCAAATTTCCTTCAATGTCGCCTGCTCTGGCCCCCGGAAGACAATTGACTATGGTTGCTGGTGTCGCTAACTTCACATTTCTCAAAACAGAGTCGCCAATAACCAGAGTTTGATCCTCGGCGGGTGTGTCGCCGAGTGGGGAAAAAGGGTTAGAAATGTGAACGGGTTGGCGGTGTACACGGGGCTTCTATGCTTCCTCCTCACAGTCACCCAGTCGGCCTACTTTCCTGGCTGCTCGGGATCCGCCGGAGGGGAACTAACGGCGGCTAAGCTACCTTGGTCCGCACCGACTACAAGGGCCTGGCTAGCTGTAGGATTTTCCAAGGTGCGGAGCCAAGTCTCCAATTCGCCCAGCCTGGCCTCCAAAGCTACGAATAAGCTACACTTATTACAAGTACCATTACTGCTAAAGGTGGCCGAGGAATAACTAAACATTTCACACCCAGAGCAGAAAAGTGCGGGAGAGACAGAAGAAGATGCCATGCTAAACCGGCTAAGAGCTAGTAGCTGCGCTAAGCTAGCAGATTCCTAAAAACACGCAAAGTGAATAATGTGTAAATAATTTAGAGGTGATTCAGCAGAGGGAGTGCTTTAGTTAAGGCACGTGAAGATTACACTGTGAAACAAATCTTTATCTAGTTATCTAGATCAATCTAACTACGCAGATTAAACAGCTAACAGATACAGCAAAACACCGCTGTGCTCCGGAACAGGAAGTGATACAATACCGCAGTGAGAGCCAACCACCAGTAGCCTGATGAAAATCCTGATGATAAGATAACTGAAAAGTTATCTTTGATAAAGATAAACCGATAAACCACCCAAAAATGTATCGGAAGTTACAGATAATCAATAACCGATAAATTCCAGTGTTGTCTATGGGACATTTGCAGTTACTAAAGAGATGAAATTGATTTTTAACATGATCGTTTTTGAAAGTATCAACAGCGGTAAAAGACCTAAACAATAAGCAAGAATGTTTGACCATGCTGCCCCCTGCAGGAAGGAGCACAGACAAACCCACAAAATTAACTCTTTACTAATCATAATCATAATCATAATCATTTTTCTTTCAACATTGTGCCCCTGCTGGAAGCTCTTGTTTACAACAGTGCTCCCACCACAAAGACACACCAAACACAGCCCCTGTCAATTTCAACACTCTGGTCAGGCGGAGGTCTTGAAAAATAAAGTCATACTAACTTATGTTTTTTTTTTAAATACTGATAGAATAACTCCATTAATTTCAATTCTGTTATTTGTACAAAGTTAAAATATAACATATATCTTTTAATGTTGAATAAGGCACTAATTCTGAGGTTTTGTAACAAACACAGACCGCAAAGCATTCTGGGTAAAAGTGCTAAACAGTGATTGGTTCAGTAATCCAATATGTAAACAACACGTTAATGTGACGTGTGTTGGTTTAAAGATAAATGTGCTTTTGTAAAATATTCCATTTTTATTTGTAAAAACAGGCATTTTTAAGGAGCCCTGGAAGTGTCATCACAATTGCATGTTTTAAAACTTTTATGATGTTGTAAAACGTGCACTCAATATTAGTAAGTAAGTAAATTTATTTATATAGTGCCTTTCACAGACATAAGGCCATGTACACACGTTGTCGGGTATTTGTAAAACTGAATATCTTACCCTTTCAGTTTGGGGAAAAAACTTCATCCACACTACGTCGTTTAAAAAAAAAATCCATCCACATCGAACTGTATAAATGTGTTGTAATTAGTCTGCCAAACCTTTGGGTGGTGGTACTGATTAAAATTCTATCCAGTCAGGAGCCTTATTCTCTTTTCGTCACTTCCACAAAAACTAAAAACATGGCGCCAACCTCATTCGTGTGGACCGATAAGGAGTCGGAATTACTTCTAACCGTAGTTTTAGAATACAAAGTTAACAAATATATGCACACAAAAAGTGCCTGGACAATGGACAATACCAACACTTTGAGAGTAGCCATGTACCCAGACGTTTAATACTGCCATGAACACTACTGGCCAGTAGATGGCAGTAGCGGCCTTGAAAAAATGTCAAACAAAATTCCAGATAATCCGTGTCTGCTACATTTAAGATGCGTGGAATTTAACAAACGCAAATACACTAAGGTCTATAAACCCAGAGAATATATTCACGAGAGTTTTAGGCACTAGAGTTTAATGCTGTTATCTGTGGAGCCTGAACAGAGTGTCTGAAATGCATTTGTCCTGTCATGAACGTCTGAGATTACCTTATGCTACCCATAATGCATTGCTGCCTGGCACAGCATGTGCTCACAAAACTTTAAAAATTAGCACATTACTTTAAAACGAAAACATATATCTGATATTTTCACTTTATAAACATCAGACATGACAATAATTTTAAATAACTTGTCTAAAATGAGTGGTTAAAATTTGAACCATAAGTTAAACATGTATGCCTCTGGATGACTTGGTGACATTGTGATTATATTAGTATGGTGTTAAAGGAAATCATTTTTTTTTTTTTTGGTCATCAGTTCTCCTTTGTTTACAGACGATAGAGTGGTTTCTGTTTGCAGAGGGTAGAACAACATGCTTATTAGGAAACTTTTAACAGGTAGGTCTCAACAGCTTTAACAGTTTTAAAAATGTTTTTCACTGTTCAGCTTAGTTTAGTACGTTATCGGTCTAAAAGTTATCGGACGGTAATTCATCGGAAGATAACTAGTCCGATGATGGTTTTTAAATTTATCTAAAAAGATAATCCGATAATGAAAACATTATCTTCGATAATTATCTGTTATCGGATTATCGGAAGTGTGCCACACAGTGTTGGGCACACTTCCGATAATCCGATGATAATATATATATATATATATATATATACACGAGGGCTGTCAATAAAGTATAGGTCCTTTTTATTTTTTTCAAAAAATAAAAAGGACAGGAAAAACACCTCCGTGTTGATAACCATTTGTAAAATCCAGGCGGCTTTTGATGGCTTTCAGTGGAGTGAGTATATGAGAAATTGTTTAACAGCTGGACATGTTCCAACTTGTCCTTAAGGCTTCCAACAGAGGTGTTTTTCCTGTGGCGGAGCGTCGCGGCGGCTGCGAGCCGATGCTGCAATCCGTCCGCACGTCTTTCATTAAAAAAATCTCCTTTAACAGTGGAATATCCGGAGTGTTACAGTGTTACAGAGTGTTAAAGACCGTCCACAGCGTCTGAGAGTGCACCGCGCTCCGAGCGCCGATCGACAGGCTGAAACCCCGCTGAAACAACCAGATCATTTCCAACGTGAAGGCTTTGTTGATCCGGGCAGGAGACGTGGACATCAGTACTTTTTTGGCACATTCTACTGTTACAGGAGTTTTATTCATGGAAAGAGAAGCGAAGGGATGCGCCACGGAGCTGCGAATGGTGCGGGACAAAAGCACCTCCGTGTTGGTCTCACAGGACGGCTTTCAGATGGCTTTCAGGCGGCTTCAGACGGTGAGGCTTCATCACGGCGTTGCTTTGCGCCATGCGGCTCCACCATGACGCGCGGAATTCCTCCGCACGTCTGTCTCAATGTGCAGAGAAAGTGCAGATGTCCACGTCTTCCACAATTCCTGTGGAAGTCAGATGTCGTCCCGGATCAACACAGCGTCCAGTATGGAAATGAACGGCACATTTCACTGTTACAGGAGGTTTTGTCAAGGAAAGAGGAGCGGAGGAATTCCGCGCATTGCGGTGGAGTCGCATGGTGCAAAGCAACACCGTGATGAAGCCTCACAGGACATGTTGGGGCATGTCCAGCTCATGCTCAATTTCTTGGATAGTCACATGACTGAAAAGCCACCGACAGCCGTCTGAAAGCCATCTGAAAGCTGTCCTGTGAGACCAACACGGAGGTGCTTTTGTCCCGCGCCATTCGCAGCTCCGTGGCGCATCCCTCCGCTTCTCTTTCCATGGAAAAAACTCCTGTAACAGTGGAATGTGCCGAAAAAGTCTTGATGTCCACGTCTTCTGCCATTTTTGTGAAAGTCAGACGAGGTCCCAGATCAACAAAGCCTTCATGTTGGAAATGATCTGGTTGTTTCAGCGGGGTGTCAGCCTGTCGATCGGCACTCGGAGTGCGCTGCGCTCTCGGACGCTGTGGGCGGTCTTTAAACCGGCTGGAGCACTCCTTAATCTGTGTAATCCCCATAAAATCGTCCCGCTCCCCACATGTCCAGCTCTCCACAATTTCTCTTATACTCACTCGACTGGTAAGCACTGAAAGCCGAGATAGGCATGTCCCAACTTGTCCCCTGGCACTCTGAAACGGAGGTGTTCCTTTGTCTCGCTTCATCAGCGAATCGGTCGTGATGCGCGAAGCCTCCGCTCGGCTTTCCATGACTAAATCTCTTGTTAAAGGTGAAATCTGCCGGAAAATGGCTGATGTCCAGCTCTTGTGATAACCAGCGAAAGAGCACACGACGGTCTCGTATCCACAGAGCCATCCGTTTAGAAATGATCCGGTGGTTTGTGCCTCGTCGTCGCAGCTCGGAGCGCGGCGTGCCGACCATCCTTAAAGCTGTAGTAACAGTCCTTATTCTCTGTGAAGCCTGTAAAATTTTCACTGAAAGCCAGATAAATTTTTCGAATGGTTTCCAGGTGCCAGTCTCTAACAGCTTCTGAAAAATTCTGATAGAAAAAAAGTCCTTTTCATTCCGCCATTTCCAGACAATGAAAATCCGACAAGGGGGCAGGACCACTCCTTCCCAAGGCGTGCTCACAGACAAATGACGTAACCGACAGGCGTGGAAAAACTCACGCATGCGCACAAGGGTTCAAGCTTGTCTGACGTAAAAACATATGAATGAAATCCATATAGTTTTTGAAAAAATAAAAAGGGCCGTTACTTTATTGACAGACCTCGTATATATATATATATATATATATATATATATATATATATATATATATATATATATATATATATATATATATATATATATATATATATATATATATATACACTGATTGCCAGCCTGAAACTTTACCACTGAGCTACTGTCACTGGCCTGTAAGCGGTGCGGGGAAAATGCCTGAGATCAACAGAGATGGATGTATTTTAAAAAAATTAAAACCATACACCATAAAAAACACAATATTTTATATTGAATCTCTGTTATTAAGCTGGCAATACAAATATGATCCATCTGTTCCTCTGTAGATGGACCATGGTCACAGACATACAGTCATGAAACAACATGAATGAGAAGCAGTTCACTCTTCTCATGTGCACATCTGCTGGCGTGTGTCCAGCCAGCCCACACTTGTGTCCTGCCTGACACGCGTCTTGTGGACGGCGTGCCAGAACTGATACTGCGTCATATGGAACAGAACTCATGTGCGTGACACGAAAGTCAGATCGCCCGCTGCATGTTATGATCTGACAGCCCCCCCGGGTTGAAGCACCACAGCGTTATATCACTGTGGCGATCACATTCGGCAGAGGAGAAAACCTTCGATTTGATGAAGCGGAGTCAAAATTTGACACCTATATGGAACAGCTAGAACAATTCTTTGTGGCAAACATGTCATGGGCTGCCTTTGTCTGCCTCTCATACCTTCCCCTTGTGTGTTGTTCATCTGTTTTCCCTCCAGGAGGCGCACTCCAGAGCCTAGGAACACCTGCCACTCATCTGCAGCTCATCAGGAATGGGTTACTTAAACCCTGGCTTTGAGCTCAGTCACTGCCAGATTCTTCAGTCAGATTCCTGGATGTGATTCCATGATAGCCACACTGTCATTCCTGCCACATCCATGCGCTTTGACCTCTGAGCTTCCCGCAGCTGATCTCCAGGTAACCTGGCTCGTTGATCTTTTGGTGTTTCCAGGTGCCTTCCTGCGTGGCTCCCACGCCACTCTCTGCATGACATCTCTTTGGAACTCATCTTCTCTCTGCCTCAGAGCGCGCAGCTCTGCCATGTTCAGCTAAGTTTCTGCATGTCTCTGAGATCCCAGGTGTGAGACACTGATCCTGTTTGTGACTGTGCATCACCAAGAACTTTCCAAGAACTGTGTTCAAGAACTATTACTAAGAACTGTATGAACTCATATACAGAACTTCCAAGAACTTTCCAAGTCTATTCTGAAGCCAAGTCCTGCATAACTGGAACTCGTCATAAGACACGCAGCATCTGACCTCTGAACTCTGAAGATAATTCATGAACTGTGAACAATATTTCCTAAATTGTGAACTTTGTTTCCTGAGCTGTGAACATACCTACAATGAATTGTTAATTGTTAAAGGCAGCCTGAGCTATGAGTGTTATCACTCACCTCTCTTCTCCTTGTCCTCCTAATTCCTCATCCTTGGCTCTGTGCATTCCACCAGGCTCCAGTACCAGTTCCATATATTCCAGGATCCCAGCTCATTCTCCACCTTTAAATCCTGGCTCGGCTTGACCTGCAGCTCCCTAATTTCCACCACTACATGCGGGCTGACTGTCCACTCTGCAGGCATCCCCAGTGCAGCACCTTTTGATGTACAACCCCAATTCCAATGAAGTTGGGACGTTGTGTAAAATGTAAATAAAAACAGAATAAAATGATTTTCAAATCCTCTTCAACCTATATTCAAATGAATACACCACAAAGACAAGATATTTAATGTTCAAACTGATAAACTTTATTGTTTTTGTGCAAATATTTGTTTATTTTGAAGTGGATGCCTGCAACATGTTTCTAAAAAGCTGGGACAGTGGTATGTTTCCCACTGTGTTACATCACCTTTCCTTCTAACAACACTCAATAAGCGTTTGGGAACTGAGGACACTAATTGTTGAAGCTTTGTAGGTGGAATTCTTTCCCATTCTTGCTTGATGTACGACTTCAGTTGTTCAACAGTCCGGGGTCTCCGTTGTCGTATTTTGTGCTTCATAATGTGCCACACATTATGAAGCATTATGAATGGGTGACAGGTCTGGACTGCAGGCAGGCCAGTCTAGTACCCGCACTCTTTTACTACGAAGCCACGCTGTTGTAACACGTGCAGAATGTGGCTTGGCATTGTCTTGCTGAAATAAGCAGGGACGTCCCTGAAAAAGACGTTGCTTGGATGGCAGCATGTGTTGCTCCAAAACCTGGATGTACCTTTCAGCATTGATGGTGCCATCACAGATGTGTAAGTTGTCCATGCCATGGGCATTAACACACACCCATACCATCACAGATGCTGGCTTTTGAGCTTTGCGCTGGTAACAATCTGGATGGTCTTTTTCCTCTTTTGTCCAGAGGACACGACGTCCATGATTTCAAAAACAATTTGAAAGGTGGACTCATCAGACCACAGCACACTTTTCCACTTTGTGTCTGTCCATTTCAAATGAGCTTGGGCCCAGAGAAGGCGGCGGCATTTCTGGATGTTGTTGATGTGTGACTTTCACTTTGCATGGTAGAGTTTTAACTTGCACTTGTAGATGCAACGACGAACTGTGTTAACTGACAATGGTTTTCTGAAGTGTTCCTGAGCCCATGCGGTAAGATCCTTTACACAATGATGTCAGTTTTTAATGCAGTGACGCCTGAGGGATCGAAGGTCACGGGCATTCAGTGTTGGTTTTCGGCCTTGCCACTTATGTGTATTAAGACACCTGAGACACATCTTGCGATGATCTGAGATACGTTGTTTGATGATCTGAGACGCGTCTTGTGACGATCAGATACATCTTATGAGGATCTGATACACATTGTACGATGATCTGAGACAGGTTGCATGAGGATTTGAGACACGTCGTATTACGATCTGACACATGACTTATGAGGATCTGACACACATCTTCTGACAACCTGAGACACATCTTTTATGATCTGAGATACGTCATTTGATGATCTGAGACGCGTCTTGTGAAGATCTGACACACATCTTCTCATGACCTGAGACACATCTTATGATGATCTGAGACGTCTTTTGACAATCTGAGATACGTCTTATGACAATCTTAGACACATCTTATGATGATCTGACACACATCATATGACGATCTGAGATCTGTTGTGTGACAATCTGAGACACGTCTTCTTTTGATCTGAGACACATCTTATGATGATCTGAGATGTGTCTTGTAGTGATCTGAGACGCGTCTTATGATGATCTGAGACGTCTTTTGATGATCTGAAAGACGTTGTAGCATGATCTGAGACACGTCATGATGATCTGACACGTCTTATGATCTGAGACGCATCTATTGATGGCCTGACACATGTCTTATGAGGATCCAAGATGCATCTTATGATGATCAGACACATCATTTGACAATCTGAGACATGTCATATGATGATCTGAGATGCGTCTTATGGTGATCTGACATGTCTTCTGATGATCTGACACTCATCTTATGATGATCTGACATACGTCTTATGATGATCTCAGATACATCTTCTGATGATCTGACATACTTCTTATGACGATGTCAGACACATGTTTTATTGAGTCCGTCTGAACCATCTCATTTAGGTCCTTCAGACTTTAGTTTCAGTAAATGCTTCTGGGGAGCATCAGCATGGCTAAAAACCTTCATGTAATTTACACACTAAAAACTCGTCCCTGACTGAGCTCATGAGCACGCTGCCTCAATCTCAGTGTTCCCGGTTTCAGTGTTGACTCAACATTTAGCATTTCCTGTTTCACTGTGGGCTCAAACTTTGGCACTTCCTGTTTGGGCCTCCCTGTGTTATTTAGGTTTGGTTTATCCCTATATTATGTAGGTTTGGTTTATCCCTGTGTTATTTAGGTTTGGTTTATCCCTATGTTATTTAGGTTTGGTTTATCCCTGTGTTATTTAGGTTTGGTTTATCCCTGTATTATTTAGGTTTGGTTTATCCCTATATTATGTAGGTTTGGTTTATCCCTGTGTTATTTAGGTTTGGTTTATCCCTGTTATTTAGGTTTGGTTTATCCCTATGTTATTTAGGTTTGGCTTATCCCTGTGTTATTTAGGTTTGGTTTATCCCTGTGTTATTTAGGTTTGGTTTATCCCTGTATTATGTAGGTTTGGTTTATCCCTGTGTTATTTAGGTTTGGTTTATCCCTGTATTATGTAGGTTTGGTTTATCCCTGTGTTATTTAGGTTTGGTTTATCCCTGTGTTATTTTGGTTTGGTTTATCCCTGTGTTATTTAGGTTTGGTTTATCCCTGTATTATGTAGGTTTGGTTTATCCCTGTGTTATGTAGGTTTGGTTTATCCCTGTGTTATTTAGGTTTGGTTTATGCCTGTATTATTTAGGTTTGGTTTATCCCTGTACTATTTAGGTTTGGTTTATCCCTGTGTTATTTAGGTTTGGTTTATCCCTGTATTATTTAGGTTTGGTTTATCCCTGTGTTATTTATTTAATTATTTATTTGATTTGATTTGATTTAGGGGTCAGTACATATTTGGTGCAATCTCATGTACAAGATAAAACCGTGACAGTTACACTTTAAATCAAATCAAATCAATTTTATTTATATAGCACCAAATCACAACAAACAGTTGCCCCAAGGCGCTTTATATTGTAAGGCAAAAGCCATAGAATAATTACAGAAAAACCCCAACGGTCCAAACGACCCCCTGTGAGCAAGCACTTGGCGACAATGGGAAGGAAAAACTCCCTTTTAACAGGAAGAAACCTCCAGCAGAACCAGGCTCAGGGAGGGGCAGTCTTCTGCTGGGACTGGTTGGGGCTTAGGGGAGAGAATCAGGAAAAAGACATGCTGTGGAAGAGAGTAGAGATCACTCACTAATGATTAAATGCAGAGTGGTGCATACAGAGCAAAAAGAGAAAGAAACACTCAGTGCATCATGGGAACCCCCCAGCAGTCTAAGTCTATAGCAGCATAACTAAGGGATGGTTCAGGGTCACCTGATCCAGCCCTAACTATAAGCTTTAGCAAAAAGGAAAGTTTTAAGCCTAATCTTAAAAGTAGAGAGGGTGTCTGTCTCCCTGATCTGAATTGGGAGCTGGTTCCACAGGAGAGGAGCCTGAAAACTGAAGGCTCTGCCTCCCATTCTACTCTTACAAACCCTAGGAACTACAAGAAAGCCTGCAGTCTGAGAGCGAAGTGCTCTATTGGGGTGATATGGTACTGTGAGGTCCCTAAGATAAGATGGGACCTGATTATTCAAAACCTTATAAGTAAGAAGAAGAATTTTAAATTCTATTCTAGAATTAACAGGAAGCCAATGAAGAGAGGCCAATATGGGTGAGATATGCTTTCTCCTTCTAGTCCCCGTCAGTACTCTAGCTGCAGCATTTTGAATTAACTGAAGGCTTTTCAGGGAACTTTTAGGACAACCTGATAATAATGAATTACAATAGTCCAGCCTAGAGGAAATAAATGCATGAATTAGTTTTTCAGCATCACTCTGAGACAAGACCTTTCTAATTTTAGAGATATTGCGTAAATGCAAAAAAAGCAGTCCTACATATTTGTTTAATATGCGCTTTGAATGACATATCCTGATCAAAAATGACTCCAAGATTTCTCACAGTATTACTAGAGGTCAGGGTAATGCCATCCAGAGTAAGGATCTGGTTAGACACCATGTTTCTAAGATTTGTGGGGCCAAGTACAATAACTTCAGTTTTATCTGAGTTTAAAAGCAGGAAATTAGAGGTCATCCATGTCTTTATGTCTGTAAGACAATCCTGCAGTTTAACTAATTGGTGTGTGTCCTCTGGCTTCATGGATAGATAAAGCTGGGTATCATCTGTGTAACAATGAAAATTTAAGCAATGCCGTGTAATAATACTGCCTAAGGGAAGCATGTATAAAGTGAATAAAATTGGTCCTAGCACAGAACCTTGTGGAACTCCATAATTAACCTTAGTCTGTGAAGAAGATTCCCCATTTACATGAACAAATTGTAATCTATTAGATAAATATGATTCAAACCACCGCAGTGCAGTGCCTTTAATACCTATGGCATGCTCTAATCACTGTAATAAAATTTTATGGTCAACAGTATCAAAAGCAGCACTGAGGTCTAACAGAACAAGCACAGAGATGAGTCCACTGTCTGAGGCCATAAGAAGATCATTTGTAACCTTCACTAATGCTGTTTCTGTACTATGATGAATTCTAAACCCTGACTGAAACTCTTCAAATAGACCATTCCTCTGCAGATGATCAGTTAGCTGTTTTACAACTACCTTTTCAAGAATTTTTGTGAGAAAAGGAAGGTTGGAGATTGGCCTATAATTAGCTAAGATAGCTGGGTCAAGTGATGGCTTTTTAAGTAATGGTTTAATTACTGCCACCTTAAAAGCCTGTGGTACATAGCCAACTAATAAAGATAGATTGATCATATTTAAGATCGAAGCATTAATTAATGGTAGGGCTTCCTTGAGCAGCCTGGTAGGAATGGGGTCTAATAGACATGTTGATGGTTTGGAGGAAGTAACCAATGAAAATAACTCAGACAGAACAGAATAATTCCTGATGACTGAAAACTCATCTTCAGTTCCATAATGGCTGGGAATAGAACCCCTGTAACATCCCTTTATAATTTCCAGGATAGAAACACTTGGAGAAGGACCTGGTTTGAGCATGACATTGATTTTTGCCTCTGTGCTCCTGTTGCAATCTGATTGGTCCTTTCCAGCTTGAGGTGCCCGTTTTTGTTGTCCACGCAAACGCTTCCACCACACGCCAGAGGGGCCAGGGCAGGTAGTGTGCGCCTTTGGCTGGGTGCGCACAGCGAATGTGCTTTGCTCTCTTTAACGCACGCTCCATTTAAAAACAAAGCAGACTTTCTCTGTGATTTATTCTTAAAGGAGCACCTTGATTTTATGGCTTTGACTGAGACCTGGCAGAGGGATCAGGAATGTGCCCATCTAAACGAGCTGTGCCCCCCGAACTGCTCTGTGTTTGGAACTCGGTGGGGCACTGGGAGAGGAGGTGGACTGGCACTCATTCACAAGATTTGCTTCCCATGCAGACAAATGAAGCCGGAGCCATTTGACTCATTTGAGCTTCAGATGACCAAGGTTGGAAACACTGACTCTTTTTATTGTGTTTTAATCTACAGACCTCCTCGTCCTGCATGTGAGTTTTTAAATGAGTTTTCTGAACTCTTAGCTATGATTATCAAACAGCACAGAGTGCTTATGGTTGGAGATTTCAATTTCCACATGAATGACTCTTCTTGTCATGAAGCATCTGAGTTCTTGGCTTTAACTGACTCATTTCAATAAGGCAACATGGATCTGTTCCAACACATAAAAAAGGCAGGACTTTGGACCTATTCTTCTCCTTTGGTCTGGATTTAGACTGTGGCAAGTGTCAGCTTTCAGGGCTGACACTTGCCGTCAAAATGTGGTTTACCATAAACGCATCATAAACCAGACTGGTTGAAAATTTTTCCAAACAGTTCCAATCTGGTTTTCTTGGGGCCTGTAATGATGCAGAAACCTATATAAACTCCTTCAACGGCCATAGTGAGTCTGTAAAGCCCCAAATTGTTTCTTTTAAAAATTCCCAGTTGTGGCTAAATGAGGAAACTGCTTCTTTCAGGAGAGTCTGTTGTAAGGTAGAAGGCCTATGGTAATCCACAAAATCAGAGGTGCACCGGTTACATTTAAAAGACCCGATTTCATCCCTCGATGATATGATTAAACATGCTAGATCTACCTACTTTGCTAAACTTGTGAATACAAACAAGAGAAATCCCAAGGTTGTTTTTGACACAATTCATAAAATTTTGTCTCCTTCAGTTTCATGGTTGTGTGTTTTGTTTACCTTTTGTGAAGCACTTTGTGATTTGTATCTGTGAAAGGAGCTATATAAATAAAGTGTCAATTTATTTTTTTATGCTTAATTTTAGATACAGAAATGTAAACTGACCCCCAAAAAATCCTGTTTTTTTTTTTTGTTGTTGTTGTTTGTTTCCTTCATTGATTTAATGACCATATCAGAAGTCTGTGTTATATGGCTGGGGGGGCCTGGCTGCCGGTTTGTTTCTGTCTTTTGGTTTTCCTCCCAGGTGGCGTGCGTTTGGGACTGAGTGGCTGTGTTGCTGAGGCTGTCAGGACCTCACCCTGATCACCTGCGACTCGTCAGGACTCACAGCTGTGGTGCATCTGGATGGATTGGAACATGTTGGCATTTAAGACTGGAGTGCCCAGTGTGTATTTGCCAGAGACTCGACCTTGTGACCAGACGGGTGAGATCGTCGTCTCGGGAGCCATCTCATCAGCAGCGGATGCTGAGAACGTCCAGGTTTGATCCACAGTCTGTGAAAGAGGAGGGGGTGAGGTCTCACGCTCGTCAGCACACTTCCTGAGGTACGTTAGATTTTGTGACTAACAGTTATACAGTCAGTAAATGTGGTGTCCCTCACACCTTATTGTATTGAGCTGTTTGTTAGTCATGTATCAGCTTCCACTGCAGTGGAGTTTTGTGAACTGGATGTTCCATGCCTGCAGGTTGGGAAGCTGATCAGTAATCAAGCCAGGAAGTGTTTGCTGTTTGTACACCTTTAAGTGTTCTGTGTGTAGAGTGTGGACTCACATAATGGTTCCTTCTTTCACAGACTCGGTTGTTGCGGCCACCTGGGGGGTGTCGGCGGGGTCCTTGGGTCCGAAACAACTTCTGGCTCCGGACCGTTAGCGCTGCTGGGAGTGCACCACGCCAGGCCGCACCTTTTTGTTATTATATTATCACTGTTATGTATTAAATTCAGTTAGCCTTTGTACCGTGCTCTGCTTATTTCATACTGTGTCCTTCAAACGCTGGTCGGTTCTCCGAGCTGCGTCCGACACATAACAGTCTGATGTGTTTATGTGAAAAAAGATCTGAAACTATGAAGCTGGAGAAGAATTTGCACAGCTTTTAATTAGATTTCATTTTTAATTAGTTGTTACATGTGTGCAAATGTTCGTGGGCAGTTAATTTTCAATAAATTTATTAAAGAAAAGAGCAAACAGGGATTTTGATGGGGCTTTTTTCTTCATGACAGGTCTTCAGACTTTGGACGGACAGGAATCACTTCTTCTCACACCTTCATGTTGCCAGTGACACGACATGAATGGCTGTGTAGGCGTGGTCAGTGATGTCACACATCAGGATCCACATTCAGATGTTTTATCACCATATAAAGTTCATCTTGTGCTGTCAGTCTGTGGGACAGATGGCGTCCAGCTTGGCGTTGGTGTCCTGTTGAAGGCTGTTTGGAGTGTGACAGCAGGTGGCGTGCGTTGCGTGCCGTGGCCTTGTTTTTGTGTCTGCGGCACAGTGGGAATCCCTCGGCAGGAACACAGCGCCACAGCAGGCGTGGGCTCTCTGGGGTGCTGTTACTCAGTGACCTCCGGGACTGCGGTGGCGTGTATCAACCTGTCTCAACCTGAGAGCATGCCACGTCTACACGGACCCTCAGAGCCACAGCATGAAGAACCAACAACAGCATTCAAGACCTTCAACAGTAACACAGGAACTGGAACCAAAACATCTGGGATCAAAAATAAGGTCCAGAGCAGGAAGGAGACAAACCAATCAACTAATCTGTCTAATCAGTAACAGACCAACAGGAGACACTCATGAGGCTGATCTGAAGACAGTCAGGTTTTCAAGAACACAAGACAAAACAACAGTCAGTCCTCAGAGACACATTGAACAAGGGTTTAGCCCTGTCCCACTGAGCCGTCGTCACGAACACCAAGACTCTCACGTGCACACTTTCACGTTTGTTCCGTGTTCCTCAGTCTCAGCTCAGCTTTCATGTTTGTTCCGTGTTCCTCAGTCTCAGCTCAGCTTTCATGTTTGCTCCGTGTTCCTCAGTCTCAGCTCAGCTTTCATGTTTGTTCCGTGTTCCTCAGTCTCAGTTCAGCTTTCACGTTTGTTCCGTGTTCAGCTTTCACGTTTGTTCCGTGTTCCTCAGTCTCAGTTCAGTTTTCATGTTTGCTCCGTGTTCCTCAGTCTCAGCTCAGCTTTCACGTTTGCTCCGTGTTCCTCAGTCTCAGTTCAGCTTTCACGTTTGTTCCGTGTTCCTCAGTCTCAGTTCAGTTTTCATGTTTGCTCCGTGTTCCTCAGTCTCAGCTCAGCTTTCACGTTTGCTCCGTGTTCCTCAGTCTCAGTTCAGCTTTCACGTTTGCTTGCGTGTTCCTCAGTCTCAGTTCAGCTTTCACGTTTGCTCCATGTTCCTCAGTCTCAGTTCAGCTTTCACATTTGTTCCGTGTTCCTCAGTCTCAGTTCAGCTTTCATGTTTGTTCCGTGTTCCTCAGTCTCAGTTCAGCTTTCATGTTTGTTCCGTGTTCCTCAGTCTCAGTTCAGCTTTCACGTTTGTTCCGTGTTCAGCTTTCATGTTTGTTCCATGTTCCTCAGTCTCAGTTCAGTTTTCATGTTTGCTCCGTGTTCCTCAGTCTCAGCTCAGCTTTCACGTTTGCTCCGTGTTCCTCAGTCTCAGTTCAGTTTTCACGTTTGTTCCGTGTTCCTCAGTCTCAGTTCAGCTTTCACGTTTGCTCCGTGTTCCTCAGTCTCAGTTCAGCTTTCACATTTGTTCCGTGTTCCTCAGTCTCAGTTCAGCTTTCACGTTTGTTCCGTGTTCCTCAGTCTCAGTTCAGCTTTCACGTTTGTTCCGTGTTCCTCAGTCTCAGTTCAACTTTCACGTTTGTTCCGTGTTCCTCAGTCTCAGTTCAGCTTTCACGTTTGTTCCGTGTTCCTCAGTCTCAGTTCAGCTTTCACGTTTGTTCCGTGTTCCTCAGTCTCAGTTCAGCTTTCACGTTTGTTCCGTGTTCCTCAGTCTCAGTTCAGCTTTCACGTTTGTTCCGTGTTCCTCAGTCTCAGTTCAGCTTTCATGTTTGTTCCGTGTTCCTCAGTCTCAGTTCAGCTTTCATGTTTGTTCCGTGTTCCTCAGTCTCAGCTCAGCTTTCATGTTTGTTCCGTGTTCCTCAGTCTCAGTTCAGCTTTCATGTTTGTTCCGTGTTCCTCAGTCTCAGCTCAGCTTTCATGTTTGTTCCGTGTTCCTCAGTCTCAGCTCAGCTTTCATGTTTGCTCCGTGTTCCTCAGTCTCAGCTCAGCTTTCATGTTTGTTCCGTGTTCCTCAGTCTCAGTTCAGCTTTCACGTTTGTTCCGTGTTCAGCTTTCATGTTTGTTCCATGTTCCTCAGTCTCAGTTCAGTTTTCATGTTTGCTCCGTGTTCCTCAGTCTCAGCTCAGCTTTCACGTTTGCTCCGTGTTCCTCAGTCTCAGTTCAGCTTTCACGTTTGTTCCGTGTTCCTCAGTCTCAGTTCAGCTTTCACGTTTGCTCCGTGTTCCTCAGTCTCAGTTCAGTTTTCACGTTTGCTCCGTGTTCCTCAGTCTCAGCTCAGCTTTCACGTTTGCTCCGTGTTCCTCAGTCTCAGTTCTGCTTTCACGTTTGCTCCGTGTTCCTCAGTCTCAGTTCAGCTTTCACGTTTGCTCCGTGTTCCTCAGTCTCAGTTCAGCTTTCACATTTGTTCCGTGTTCCTCAGTCTCAGTTCAGCTTTCATGTTTGTTCCGTGTTCCTCAGTCTCAGTTCAGCTTTCATGTTTGTTCCGTGTTCCTCAGTCTCAGTTCAGCTTTCACGTTTGTTCCGTGTTCAGCTTTCACGTTTGTTCCGTGTTCCTCAGTCTCAGTTCAGCTTTCACGTTTGCTCCGTGTTCCTCAGTCTCAGTTCAGCTTTCACATTTGTTCCGTGTTCCTCAGTCTCAGTTCAGCTTTCACATTTGTTCCGTGTTCCTCAGTCTCAGTTCAGCTTTCACGTTTGTTCCGTGTTCCTCAGTCTCAGTTCAGCTTTCATGTTTGTTCCGTGTTCCTCAGTCTCAGTTCAGCTTTCACGTTTGCTCCGTGTTCCTCAGTCTCAGTTCAGCTTTCATGTTTGTTCCGTGTTCCTCAGTCTCAGTTCAGCTTTCACGTTTGCTCCGTGTTCCTCAGTCTCAGTTCAGCTTTCATGTTTGTTCCGTGTTCCTCAGTCTCAGTTCAGCTTCACGTTTGTTCCGTGTTCCTCAGTCTCAGTTCAGCTTTCATGTTTGTTCCGTGTTCCTCAGTCTCAGTTCAGCTTTCACGTTTGTTCCGTGTTCCTCAGTCTCAGTTCAGCTTTCATGTTTGTTCCGTGTTCCTCAGTCTCAGTTCAGCTTTCACGTTTGCTCCGTGTTCCTCAGTCTCAGTTCAGCTTTCATGTTTGTTCCGTGTTCCTCAGTCTCAGTTCAGCTTTCACGTTTGTTCCGTGTTCCTCAGTCTCAGTTCAGCTTTCATGTTTGTTCCGTGTTCCTCAGTCTCAGTTCAGCTTTCACGTTTGCTCCGTGTTCCTCAGTCTCAGCTCAGCTTTCATGTTTGCTCCGTGTTCCTCAGTCTCAGCTCAGCTTTCATGTTTGTTCCGTGTTCCTCAGTCTCAGTTCAGCTTTCACGTTTGTTCCGTGTTCAGCTTTCATGTTTGTTCCATGTTCCTCAGTCTCAGTTCAGTTTTCATGTTTGCTCCGTGTTCCTCAGTCTCAGCTCAGCTTTCACGTTTGCTCCGTGTTCCTCAGTCTCAGTTCAGCTTTCACGTTTGTTCCGTGTTCCTCAGTCTCAGTTCAGCTTTCACGTTTGCTCCGTGTTCCTCAGTCTCAGTTCAGCTTTCACATTTGTTCCGTGTTCCTCAGTCTCAGTTCAGCTTTCACGTTTGCTCCGTGTTCCTCAGTCTCAGTTCAGCTTTCATGTTTGTTCCGTGTTCCTCAGTCTCAGTTCAGGGTGTCTGTGCTGCTGTTCTCCCTGCAGCTGGAATCCTGGACAGGTCATAGCACAACTTCTCGTCCCTCTGCTTGTCTTGTCTGTCTCTTCACAGCTGTCAGCCTTTGTTTGGAAGTTTCAAGGACTTCAGTTGTGGACATCTTGTGTCATTATAAAACTAGAGCACTGCACTCATAAGGTGCAAACCTTCACCAACACGAGTTTCCAACTCCACAAATTTTTCCTTGGAAAAAATGTGAAGTTTTTATTTAATCATTAGTGTTTGATCTCTGCTCTCTTCCACAGCATGTCTTTTTCCTGGTTCCCTCCCTCAGCCCCAACCAGTCCCAGCAGAAGACTGCCCCTCCCTGAGCCTGGTTCTGCTGGAGGTTTCTTCCTGTTAAAAGGGAGTTTTTCCTTCCCACTGTCGCCAAGTGCTTGCTCACAGGGGGTCGTTTTGACCGTTGGGGTTTTTACATAATTATTGTATGGCTTTTGCCTTACAATATAAAGCGCCTTGGGGCAACTGTTGTGATTTGGCGCTATATAAATAAAATTGATTTGATTTGATTTGATTTAACCAGGTTAGTCCCGTTGAGATCGAGACCTCTTTTTCAATGGAGACCTGGACAATTAGAAAGTTTCCAGTTCACTTGCATGCACAGCAGATTTTGCTGAGTAAAATAAAACCCCAGTCGAAATAGAGTAAAATACACTCTATTATAGAGTGAAACAGCTCCACCGGTGTCACAGACCAAACGGTCCTCCGGCCTCCACTGTGCATGTGTCATTTGGGACCACAGCAGCTCGTCTCAGTCTGACTGTTTTCAGCCAAAGTGATCAAATGGATTAATGGGATTATTAGCTGCTAGATGACAAGGTAAAACCTCTTAAATCATTCTAACGTCAGTTTTAAACAGAACGAGGTGATTATCGGTGACTCTTTGAAATGACCAACCTGCAGTGAATGCAGCAGCTAGCAGCTTGTCATGGCTGTGGTGCTCTGATTGTTTCCTCCATCTTTTAACATGCATATGTATGTTGCAGACGTGAACGAGCGAAGCTCTTCAGCATCTCACCATGTCATTTAGGACTTTCAGACTTTTTTTTTTTAGTAAATGCTTCTGGGGAGCATTAGCATGGCAAAAACCTTTCAGCTTCTGGGGGGTTCCACCCCCAGACCCCCCACCTTTTTAAGCATTTTTCTTTATTTGCCTCACATGCCGGGAAAACCTCCTCGCCGTTTAACCACGTCCTTTAGGTCCTTCAGACTTTCTCAGTAAAATGGTCCTGGGAGCATAACTAAAACCTTTCAGCCCCCCCCCCCCTTGCCTTTTTAAGCATTTTCCTTATTTTGCCTTTCAGCTTCTGGAGGGGCTCTGCCCCCCATACTCTCCACCTTTTTAAGCATTTTTTTTCTTTTCAGCTGACACCCCCCCCCCCCCCCCCCCCATTACAGCTAAATGCAGATGTAAATTATTATTCAAAGTTTTCAGCTAGTTGACAGTTGGTCTGTACAATATGGACAAATTATCGTATATCAATATTTTCATATCAATATGATAAACGATATGACTATGATTTGACACAAAGTGAAAATGAAACCTTCTTATACAAAACAGTAATAATCCCACACTCATTTTACACTCATCATAAGGTTAGGATACTGTAACCTCCAAAAGGATTGGAACACTTGGAATTTCACACATTTTAATTTGTTTATGCCATTTTAAAAACAAGAAATACAAACAAATAAAGAATAAAAATTTCTAAACTGATCTTCCTCAAACTCAAACTGAAAGCAAAAAACTTGATAAAACCTGTAAATAATAATCAGCTTTATTGCCAGTTTTCTTCAGACAAGTCAGGGGATGGAAACATGAACATTCCCAAGTCACTGAATATGTCTTGGACTTTATTTACATCAATTATGAAGAAATACAAAAGTTTCTTTCCTCAAAACCTCAAATCTAGTCTTTCATCTCAAATGTACTTTCTGTCAAATTGTAGCTGAACTTTCAGGTCTTCTTTTGAAGAAAATCCTCCTCTACACCACTTCATTTTTCCTTCCCACTGTCACCAAGTGCTTGCTCACAGGGGGTCGTTTTGACCGTTGGGGTTTTTACGTAATTATTGTATGGCTTTGCCTTACAATATAAAGCGCCTTGGGGCAACTGTTTGTTGTGATTTGGCGCTATATAAATAAAATTGATTTGATTTGATTTGATTCATCAGGAAGCTGGACTTTAGATTTCTAATTCATTCATATCAAGTTGTAGAGATTTGCTTTCAGTTTGAGTTAAGGAAGATAATTTTAGAAAAAATATATATATATATTTGAAATAGAATAAACAAATTAAAATGTGTGAAATACCAAGTGTTCCAATACTTTTGAGGGCAACTGAGAAACAGTGATTAGCAACATCTTCCATCTCATATATAGTGCAGCAGATAAGAGAATATTTAGAGTGGAATCCTGCAAATGGTGAAACAAACATCAAATTCAGCACAAATAATCCATAGACATGAACTCTTTAAAAAAAACTGATTGGCCATTTGAATTTTCAATAGGCAGCCAGGTAGGGGTCAACTGAAGAATTATACAGGGGTCAAAGTAAAAAGATGCTCCAATCATATAGAAAACTACACCACATTATTTGCCTGATCATAAAGACTTCAAAAAGGTATAGTTCGGACAATCTGTGACTGAATGTTATGGAGTTATGAGGTAAAAGCAGCAAGAATGATGACAAAGGTCAGTTTCAGTTTGTACAGGGGTCAAATAATAATAATAATAATAACATTTTATTCATCCAATAAAGACATATTTACATGAATTAAAACAACAAAGATTAAAAAACAAATTTTAAAATTAAGTTAACAAGAAAAATTTTTTTATTCTGTACATAAGTACAAAATTATCTCAGATATTTCATTCTTAGACAATCAAAATTCATCGTTAAAGTCAGAGTCCCTGAGTCTTACCTGTTCTCTAATTTGAACACCTCATTGAACATTGACTTCATTTGTTGAATCCATAAGTTGTTTGTAAATCAGAGCTTTGATGTGACACTTACTCTAAGTATGTATGTAAAACTGGTCTAAACTATGTAAATCACATAAGTACAGCAAATTATACCCAGTTCTAGACATCTGAGTCCCTAAACATAATTGAAAGAAATGTTTTACAACAAGATTAACATGTGTAAGTCCTGCAGTAACATGACTAATAAATCTTGTATGTATCAAAGTATCATGTGGCAGTATATCACAAATATGGGGTAGTAACCTATTATGAGTAGTGTAAGGTAATTTCTCCATGCAATACCAAACTTAGTAAGACTATTACCACTTAAGGTTAAGGTTTGTGAAGTTAGCGACACCAGCAACCATTGTCAATTGTCTTCAGGGGGCCAGAGCAGGCGACATCGAAGGACATTTGAAATTGCTGGCTAAGGCTAAGCGTAAATTTGGTAAGATTGTAATTCACGTCGGCAGTAATGACACTCGGTTACGGCAATCAGAGGTCACTAAAATTAACATTGAATCGGTGTGTAACTTTGCAAAAACAATGTCGGACTCTGTAGTTTTCTCTGGGCCCCTCCCCAATCAGACCGGGAGTGACATGTTTAGCCGCATGTTCTCCTTGAATTGCTGGCTGTCTGAGTGGTGTCCAAAAAATGAGGTGGGCTTCATTGATAATTGGCAAAGCTCTGGGGAAAACCTGGTCTTGTTAGGAGAGACGGCATCCATCCCACTTTAGAGGGAGCAGCTCTCATTTCTAGAAATCTGGCCAATTTTCTTGGATCCTCCAAACTGTGACTGTCCAGCGTTGGGACCAGGAGGCAGAGCTGTGGTCTTACACACCTCTCTGCAGCTTCTCTCCCCCTGCCATCCCCTCATTACCCCATCCCCGTAGAGACGGTGCCTGCTCCCAGACTACCAATAACCAGCAAAAATCTATTTAAGCATAAAAATTCAAAAAGAAAAAATAATATAGCACCTTCAATTGCACCACAGACTAAAACAGTTAAATGTGGTCTATTAAACATTAGGTCTCTTTCTTCTAAGTCCCTGTTGGTAAATGATATAATAATGATCAACGTATTGATTTATTCTGCCTAACAGAAACTTGGTTACAGCAGGATGAATATGTTAGTTTAAATGAGTCAACACCCCCGAGTCACCTAAACTGTTCAGAATGCTCGTAGCACGGGCCGAGGAGGAGGATTAGCAGCAATCTTCCATTCCAGCTTATTAATTAATCAAAACCTAGACAGAGCTTTATTCTTTGAAAGCTTGTCTCTTAGTCTTGTCCATCCAAATTGGAAGTCCCAAAAAACCAGTTTTATTTGTTATTATCTATCGGCCACCTGGTCGTGTACTGTGAGTTTCTCTGTGACAAAGTTCAGACCTTTTGTCTGACTTAGTGCTTAGCTCAGATAAGATAATTATAGTGGGCGATTTTAAACATCCACACAGATGCTGAGAATGACAGCCTCAACACTGCATTTAAATCTATTATTAGACTCTATCCGGCTTTGCTCAAAAAGTAAATGAGTCCACCCACCACTTTAATTCATATTTTAGATCTTGTTCTGACTTATGGTATGGAAATAGAAGACTTAACAGTATCCCTGAAAACTCCCTTTTGTCTGATCATTTTTAATAACATTTACATTTACCCTGATGGACTACCCAGCAGTGGGGAATAAGTTTCATTACACTAGAAGTCTTTCAGAAAGCCGCTGTAACTAGGTTTAAGGATATGATTCCTTCTTATGTTCTCTAATGTCATATACCAACATAGAGCAGAGTAGCTACCTAAAACTCTGTAAGGGAGTTAGAGTAGCTTGTCAATAGTTTACATCCTCATTGAAGAACACTTTGGATGCTGTAGCTCCTCTGAAAAGAGAGCTTTAAATCAGAAGTGTCTGACTCCGTGGTATAACTCACAAACTCGTAGCTTAAAGCAATAACCCGTAAGTTGGAGAGGAAATGGCGTCTCACTAATTTAAGAAGATCTTCACTTATAGCCTGGAAAAGAGTTGTTGCTCTATAAGAAAGCCCTTCGTGAAGCTAGGACATCTTTCTACTCATCACTAATTGAAGAAATAAGAACAACCCCAGGTTTCTTTCAGCACTGTAGCCAGCTGACAAAGAGTCAGAGCTCTATGAGCTGAGTATTCCATTAACTTTAACTAGTAATGACTTCATGATTCTTGTTCTAACAAAATTTTGACTATTAGAGAAAAAGTACTCCTAACCATCCCAAAGATGTATCGTTATCTTTGGCTGCTTTCAGTGATAGCCGGTATTTGGTTAGACTCTTTCTCTCCGATTGTTCTGTCTGAGTTATTTTCATTAGTGTACTTCATCCAAACCATCAACATGTTTATTAGACCCCATTCCTACCAGGCTGCTCAAGGAAGCCCTACCATTATTTAATGCTTCGATCTTAAATATGATCAATCTATCTTTGTTAGTTGGTTATGTACCACAGGCCCTTTAAGGTGGCAGTAATTAAACCATTACTTAAAAGCCATCACGTGACCCCAGCTATCTTAGCTAATTATAGGCCAATCTCCAACCTTCCTTTTCTCTCAAAGATTCTTGAGAGGGTAGTTGTAAAACAGCTAACTGATCACCTGGAGAGGAATGGTCTATTTTGAAGAGTTTCAGTCAGGTTTTAGAATTCATCCATAGTACAGAAACAGCATTAGTGAAGGTTACAAATGATCTTCTTATGGCTTCGGACAGTGGGACTTATCTCTGTGCTTGTTCTGTTGGACCTCAGTGCTGCTTTTGATACTGTTGACCATAAAATTTTATTACAGAGATTAGAGCATGTCATAGGTATTAAAGTCACTGCGCTGCGGTGGTTTAAATCATATTTGTCTAATAGATTACAGTTTGTTCATGTAAATGGGAATCTTCTTCACAGACTAAAGTTAATTATGGAGTTCCACAAGGTTCTGTGCTAGGACCAATTTTATTCACTTTATACATGCTTCCCTTGGGCAGTATTATTAGACGGTATTGCTTAAATTTTCATTGTTACGCAGATGATACCCAGCTTTATCTATCCATGAAGCCAGAGGATACACACCAATTAGCTAAACTGCAGGATTGTCTTACAGACATAAAGACATGGATGACCTCTAATTTCCCTGCTTTTAAAACTCAGATAAAACTGAAGTTATTGTACTTGGCCCCACAAATCTTAGAAGCATGGTGTCTACCAGATCGTTACTCTGGATGGCATTTCCCTGATCTCTAGTAATACTGTGAGAAATCTTGGAGTTATTTTTGATCAGGATATGTCATTCAAGCGCATATTAACAAATATGTAGGACTGCCTTTTTGCATTTACGCAATATCTCTAAAATCAGAAAGGTCTTGTCTCAGAGTGATGCTGAAAAACTAATTCATGCATTTTATTTTCCTCTAGGCTGGGACTATTGTAATTCATTATTATCAGGTTGTCCTAAAAGTTCCCTAAAAAGCCTTCAGTTGGTTCAGAATGCTGCAGCTAGAGTACTGACGGGGACTAGCAGAGAGCATATCTCACACGTGTTGGCCTCCCTTCATTGGCTTCCTGTTAATGCTAGAAATAGCAATTTAAAATTCTTCTTCTTACTTATAAGGTTTTGAATAATCAGGTCCCATCTTATCTTAGGGACCTCGTAGTACCATATTACCCCATTAGAGCGCTTCGCTCTCAGACTGCGGGCTTACTTGTAGTTTCCTAGGGTTTGTAAGAGTAGAATGGGAGGCAGAGCCTTCAGCTTTCAGGCTCCTCTCCTGTGGAACCAGCTCCCAATTCAGATCAGGGAGACAGATCCCTCTCTACTTTTAAGATTAGGCTTAAAACTTTCCTTTTCGCTAAGGCTTATAGTTAGGGCTGGATAGGGTGACCCTGGACCATCCCTTGGTTATGTTGCTTGAGACGTAGACCTGTGGGGGGGTTCCCATGATGCACTGTTTTCTTTCTCTTTTGCTCCGTATGCATCACTCTGCATTTAATCATTAGTGATCGATCTCTTTTTCCTGGTTCTTTCCCTCAGCCCCAACCAGTCTCAGCAGAAGACTGCCCCTCCCTGAGCCTGGTTCTGCTGGAGGTTTCTTCCTGTTAAAAGGGAGTTTTTCCTTCCCACTGTGGCCAAGTGCTTGCTCATAGGGGGTCGTTTTGACCGTTGGGGTTTTCATAATTATTGTATGGCCTTGCCCTTGCAATGTGGAGCGCCTTGGGGCAACTGTTTGTTGTGATTTGGCGCTATATAAGAAAAAAGTTGATTGATTGATTGATTAAGGTACAAAATGTACTACCATAGAAACCTGTACAATATGTACTGAAAGGTTTACCCTTAACCTCAGAGCTGACTGTATCCAAATCACCAATGAATGCATTAACTTTACAACTAAACTCACTAACAATATTTTGAACCGTAGGAATACTCAAAAGTTAAAGTTGCTACAATTTTGGTAAAAACATGCAAATTATTGGTTGAGTTAATCAGGTTTTAAAACGTAACAGTTTGCATCATGTGTCATGCTTAGTTCATGTTACAGGGTAAAATATGTCACATGCAGTGATCAAATCAAATCAAATAAATTTTATTTATATAGCGCCAAATCACACAAACAGTTGCCCCAAGGCGCTTATATTGTAAGGCAAAGCCATACAATAATTACAGAAAAACCCCAACGGTCAAAACAACCCCCTATGAGCAAGCACTTGGCTACAGTGGGAAGGAAAAAAACTCCCTTTTAACAGGAAGAAACCCTCCAGCAGAACCAGGCTCAGGGAGGGGCAGTCTTCTGCTGGGACTGGTTGGGGCTGAGGGAGAGAACCAGGAAAAAGACATGCTGTGGAGGGGAGCAGAGATCAATCACTAATGATTAAATGCAGAGTGGTGCATACAGAGCAAAAAGAGAAAGAAACAGTGCATCATGGGAACCCCCCAGCAGTCTAAGTCTATAGCAGCATAACTAAGGGATGGTTCAGGGTCACCTGATCCAGCTCTAACTATAAGCTTTAGCAAAAAGGAAAGTTTTAAGCCTAATCTTAAAAGTAGGAGGGTGTCTGTCTCCCTGACTCTGAATTGGGAGCTGGTTCACAGGAGAGGAGCCTGAAAGCTGAAGGCTCTGCCTCCCATTCTACTCTTACAAACCCTAGGAACTACAAGTAAGCCTGCAGTCTGAGAGCGAAGCACTCTATTGGGGTGATATGGTACTACGAGGTCCCTAAGATAAGATGGGACCTGATTATTCAAAACCTTATAAGTAAGAAGAAGAATTTTAAATTCTATTGCTGGAATTAACAGGGAGCCAATGAAGAGAGGCCAATATGGGTGAGATATGCTGTCTCCTTCTAGTCCCCATCAGTACTCTAGCTGCAGCATTTGAATTAACTGAAGGCTTTTCAGGGAACTTTTAGGACAAACCTGATAATAATGAATTACAATAGTCCAGCCTAGAGGAAATAAATGGATGAATTACCTTTTGAGCATCACTCTGAGACAAGACCTTTCTAATTTTAGAGATATTGCACAAATGCAAAAAAAGCGGTCCTACATATTTCTTTAATATGCGCATTGAATGACATATCCTGATCAAAAATGACGCCAAGATTTCTCACAGTATTACTAGAGGTCAGGGTAATGCCATCCAGAGTAAGGATCTGGTTAGACACCATGTTTCTAAGATTTGTGGGGCCTAATACAATAACTTCAGTTTTATCTGAGTTTAAAAGCAGGAAATTAGAGGTCATCCATGTCTTTATGTCTGTAAGACAATCCTGCAGTTTAGCTAATTGGTGTGTGTCCTCTGGCTTCATGGATAGATAAAGCTGGGTATCATCTGCGTAACAATGAAAATTTAAGCAATGCTTTCTAATAATACTGCCTAAGGGAAGCATGTATAAAGTGAATAAAATCGGTCCTAGCACAGAACCTTGTGGAACTCCATAATTTACCTTAGTCCGTGAAGAAGACTCCCCATTTACATGAACAAATTGTAATCCATCCATTTTCTTCCGCTTTATCCGGAGTCGGGTCGTGGGGGCAACCACTGCAGTGCAGTGCCTTTAATACCTATGGCCAGTAGTGGGCACACTTCCGATAAGCCGATAACAGATAATTTATCCAAGATAATGTTTTCATTATCAGATTATCTTTTTAGATACTTCAAAACCAACATCGGACTAATTATCTTCTGATGAATTGCCGTCCGATAACTTTAGACCGATAACGTAGTAACAAGCTGAACAGTGAAAAACATTTTTAAAACTTAAAGCAGTTGAGACATATCTGTTAAAAGTTTTCTAATAGGTATATTGTTCTTACCCTCTGTAAACAGAAGAGAGCAGTTTTCAGAAGAAACCACTCTATCCTCTGTAGACAAAGGAGAACTGGAGACCCCCCCCCCCCCCCAAAAAAATTTAATTTAACACCATAGTGATATAATCGCAATATCACCCAAGTCATCCAGAGGCATACATTTTTAACTTATGGTTCAAATTTTAACCTACTCATTTTGGATAAGTTATTTAAAATTACTGTCATGTCTGAAGTTTTATAAAGTGAAAATATCAGATATATGTTTTCGTTTTAAAGTAATGTGCTAATTTTTAAGGTTTTGTGAGCACATGCTGTGCCCAGCAGCAATGCATTATGGGTAGCATAGGGTAATCTCAGACGTTCACGACAGGACAAATGCATTTCAGACACTCTGTTCAGGCTCCACAGACAACAGCATTAAACTCTAGTGCTTAAAACTCTCGTGAATATATTCTCTGGGTTTATAGACATTATTGTATTTGCGTTTGTTAAATTCCATGCATCTTAAATGTAGCAGACATGGATTATCTGGAATTTTGTTTGGCAAGTTTTCAAGGCCTAAACTGCCATCTACTGGCCAGTAGTGTTCATGGCAGTATTTGCCCCAAGTACTAAGCGTCTGGGTACCAGTAGATGGCAGTGTTCTATTTATTTTGACCCCGGTTATATCAGATGGTGGTCAAATCAACTTTTTGGCTTTGCTTTTTTTTTTCTTTTTACAAATTAAGTTTAAAAACAAAACAACAACAACAAAAAAACATTACAAGACAGCTCTGCGGTTGGATGCTTAAAGCTTGTTACTCCACTACACGATGCAGGACGCACAATTAACCTGCAACTCGGTCCAAAAAATTCTCGCACAAATGAAAATCATCTGAAAAATGGTCAAAACACGCACAGTGTAAAGCCAGCATTTATGTGTCAAGATTGTTGTGTGGGCCGCCAGAAGAGGAGGTACTGCTGGCCCACCACCAGAGGGCGCCCTGCCTGAAGTGTGGGCTTCAGGCACTAGAGGGCGCTGCCGCTTCACAGGAACAGCCGAGGTGACAGCTGTCACTCGTCAACTGTGACAGCTGTCACCGATCATCTGCACTTCATCCCGGATAAAAGCAGGATGACACCTCCACCACGTCACCGAGATATCGTCTTCGCCTCTCACTCTTTCCAGATAAGTGCTTAAACAGGAGCTGCACGAGTGTGTGATTTGAGGTGGAGGTGGAATTCCCACCGTTGTTGTTACTGGGTGTACACACACCCACACTTGACTGTCTTTGCTCTTCGCCAGCAGTACCAGATCCGACACGCAGAGACGGTGGCCACCTGAGGGACTCGGGACCTGGCGGCTCCAGTATCCTTCGGGTTCAGTGGCGGAGGAAATCGTGTGGTTCCGGTTCTTCTCTAGACGGACGTCTCCTATCGTCGAGCCTGCCCACAGCTTTATCCATTGACTTTGTATCATTCTGTAATCTGCTGTGTATGGTTGTGGCATTCACAACAGTAAAGTGTTCAAATTTGACTCCTTCTATTGTCCGTTCATTTGCGCCCCCTGTTGTGGGTCCGTGTCACTACACTTTCACAACAGGATATCTCGGCCAGCGTCATGGACTCCGAGGGGCGTCACCCAACGATTGAACGGCCAATGGGAGAGCAGGGTGCACAGGCGTCTGCAAGAGGCGTGATTGGTGAGTTGCAGCACATCCTCACCGCCTTTACGGCTCGGTTGGATCAGATGACCGAGCAAAACATCCTCCTGAACCGCAGGGTGGAGGCTCTCTCCGCACAGGTGGCAGCGAGCGCTCAGGGCGCTGCTGCAGCTCCTCCTCCTGCCGACCCTGTGCAGGATATAAATGTTCCAGTGGTCGTTCAACAACCCCTCCCACCATCCCCTGAAGCATACATAAGCCCCCCAGAGCCGTACAGAGGTTGTGTGGAGACGTGCGCGGACTTTCTCATGCAGTGTTCGCTCGTCTTTGCACAACGTCCCCGTCATGTACGCGTCTGATTGCTAGTAAAGTAGCTTATGTGATTAATTTGCTTCGAGGAGAGGCACGTGCTTGGGCTACGGCGCTTTGGGAGCAAAATTCACGGCTCCTTCATATGTATACTGGGTTTGTGAGGGAGTTCAGAACAGTGTTTGATCACCCTAACAGAGGAGAGACCGCTTCAACAGTGCTGCTGTCAATGCGACAGGGGCGCCGGCGCGCAGCCGAATATGCAGTCGACTTCCACATCGCGGCTGCGAGGTCTGGCTGGAATAACGTTGCGCTCCGCGCCGCCTTCATAAACGGACTGTCATCGGTCCTGAAGGAGCACCTGGTAGCTAAGGAAGAACCGCAGGATTTAGATGGGCTTATCGATCTCGTTATACGGTTAGACAATCGGTTGGAGGAACGCCGTCGGGAGCGAGGCGAAGGACGTGGCCGGGCACGAGCCGTCCCTCTCCCTTCCGGGTTCAAAAAGGTTCCGCCCTCCCCACGCTCCACAGCCGCAGCGCTCCATGGGGCAACAGCTCCCCCTGCTGACGTTGCTAGGGAAACGCACAGGGCCAAAATGAGAACAGCTGACAGAATGAGGAGGCTGGTCCGCGGGGAGTGTTTTCTCTGCAGCTCAAAAGAGCACATACAGAAA
Source organism: Thalassophryne amazonica (assembly GCF_902500255.1). NCBI lineage: Eukaryota > Metazoa > Chordata > Actinopteri > Batrachoidiformes > Batrachoididae > Thalassophryne > Thalassophryne amazonica. The sequence goes on from NC_047110.1 coordinate 3,694,694, forward strand.
AAACCGCCCAAACGGCCAAAACGACAACAACCGCCCTTAGAGACTGGGCTAAGGGGGGGTCATAACATTCACGTGGGACACACACATATTGCCACACGACTCCCAGTCACAATCCTGAGCAGGGATTTAACCCTTCAAGCCCCAGCACTGGTGGACACGGGGTCCAAAGGGAATCTGCTAGACAGCAGATGGGCAAGGGAGGTAGGGCTCCCTCTGGTGGCGCTTCCTTCGCCATTGCAGGTGCGGGCACTAGATGGCACCCTTCTCCCTTTAATCATGCACAAGACACAACCTGTAACTCTGGTGGTGTCTGGGAATCATCGGGAGGAGATCGAGTTTTTTGTGACTCCTTCTACCTCCCGTGTGATTCTGGGGTTCCCATGGATGTTAAAACACAATCCCTGGATTGATTGGCCGTCCGGGGTAGTGGTTCAGTGGAGCGAGACCTGCCATCGGGCGTGTTTAGGATCCTCGGTTCCACCCGGTTTACATGCTAAGGAGGAGGTCAAAGTTGCTCCCAATCTGACAGCGGTGCCGGTTGAGTACCACGATCTTGCTGATGTCTTCAGCAAGGATCTGGCACTCGCCCTTCCCCCGCACCGTCCGTATGATTGTGCCATTGATCTGATTCCAGGCATTGAGTTCCCGTCCAGCAGGCTGTACAACCTCTCACGACCTGAACGCGAATCAATGGAGACCTACATCCGGGACTCATTAGCTGCCGGGCTGATCCGGAACTCCACCTCCCCGATGGGTGCAGGTTTCTTTTTTGTGGGCAAGAAAGATGGCGGACTCCGTCCATGCATTGATTACAGGGGGCTGAATGAAATTACGGTTCGCAACCGATACCCGTTGCCGTTGTTAGATTCCGTGTTCACCCCCCTGCATGGAGCCTAAATATTTACTAAGCTGGATCTTAGGAATGCGTATCACCTGGTTCGGATCCGGAAGGGAGACGAATGGAAGACGGCATTTAACACCCCGTTAGGTCACTTTGAGTACCTGGTCATGCCGTTTGGCCTCACCAACGCCCCCGTGACGTTCCAAGCCTTGGTTAACGACGTCTTGCGGGACTTCCTGCACCGATTCGTCTTCGTATATCTGGACGATATACTCATTTTTTCTCCGGACCCTGAGACTCATGTACGGCATGTACGTCAGGTCCTGCAGCGGTTGTTGGAGAACCGGCTGTTTGTGAAGGGCAAGAAGTGTGAGTTCCACTGCACCTCTTTGTCCTTCCTGGGGTTCATAATCCCCTCCAACTCCGTCAACCCGGATCCGGCCAAGGTCACGGCGGTGAGAGACTGGCCCCAACCTACGAGCCGTAGGAAGCTGCAACAGTTCCTCAGCTTCGCAAATTAAATTAAATTAAATTAACCAAGAGCTGGAGCAGGCCCTGTGATGTACCACATCCGCACACCCGACGGCTTGGAGTGAACACCTGGCCTGGATCGAGTATGCGCATAACAGCCAAGTGTCCTCTGCCACCGGCCTCTCCCCATTCTAGATGTGTCTGGGGTATCAGCCCCCTTTGTTTCCTGTGGTGGAGGGAGAGGTCGGTGTACCCTCGGTCCAGGCCCACCTGTGGAGATGCCGTCGGGTGTGGCGCACCGCCCGTTCGGCCTTGTTGAGGGCCCGGACGAGGGCAAAGACCCATGCAGACGGTCGACAATCCCCGGCCCCCGCATATCGGCCCGGGCAGGAGGTGTGGCTGTCCACAAGGGACATTCCCCTCCAGGTGGATTCCCCTAAACTGAAGGACCGGTACATAGGGCCCTTCAAGATCCTCAAGGTCCTCAGTCCCGCCGCAGTGAGGCTCCAACTTCCGACCTCACTGCGGATCCATCCAGTATTTCACGTATCCAGATTGAAACCACATCACACCTCACCCCTCTGTACACCCGGTCCGACGCCACCTCCTGCCCGTATCATCGACGGGGAGCCAGCTTGGACAGTGCGCCGGCTCCTGGACGTCCGTCGAATGGGCCGGGGTTTCCAGTATTTGGTGGACTGGGAGGGTATGGACCCGAAGAACGCTCCTGGGTGAAGAGGAGCTTCATCGTGGACCCGGCCCTCCTGGCCGATTTCTACAGTCGCCACCCGGACAAGCCTGGTCGGGCGCCAGGGGGTGCCCGTTGAGGGGGGGTCCTGTTGTGTGGGCCGCCAGAAGAGGAGGTACTGCTGGCCCACCACCAGAGGGCGCCCTGCCTGAAGTGTGGGCTTCAGGCACTAGAGGGCGCTGCCGCCTCACAGGAACAGCCGAGGTGACAGCTGTCACAGTTGATGAGTGACAGCTGCCGATCATCTGCACTTCATCCCGGATAAAAGCAGGATGACACCTCCACCACGTCACCGAGATATCGTTCTTCTAAGGAGGTAATATTCTCTGCCGTACTAAAGGAATTATAACTTACGTGTGCTCTGTTAGCAGCCGTTGTCCTGTGGTGCCTTGTCAGCTGATTGGTGGTTTGTGAGAGTGCCGACGTCTTCGCCTCTCACTCTTTCCAGATAAGTGCTTAAACAGGAGCTGCACGAGTGTGTGATTTGAGGTGGAGGTGGAATTCCCACCGTTGTTGTTACTGGGTGTACACACACCCACACTTGACTGTCTTTGCTCTTCGCCAGCAGTACCAGATCCGACACGCGGAGACGGTGGCCACCTGAGGGACTCGGGACCTGGCGGCTCCAGTATCCTTCGGGTTCGGTGGTGGAGGAAATCGTGTGGTTCCGGTTCTTCTCTAGACGGACGTCTCCTATCATTGAGCCTGCCCACACGACACCTTTATCCATTGACTTTGTATCATTCTATAATCTGCTGTGTATGGTTGTGGCATTCACAACAGTAAAGTGTTCAAATTTGACTCCTTCTATTGTCCGTTCATTTGCGCCCCCTGTTGTAGGTCCGTGTCACTACACTTTCACAACAAAGATAAGGCTTTTCAGAACTGACCAATTGTTAACCTTGTCCTTTGTTTTATCTATGTTTTTATTATTGCTTTTTAACCTCTGAAGTGCTTTGTGACTTGCGTCTGTGAAAGGCACTATATAAATAAATTTACTTACTTACTAATATTGAGTGCACGTTTTACAACATCATAAAACGTGCGAACATCATCAAACATTCTCTCCACATGCAAAACATTTTGCGATGACACTTCCAGGGCTCCGTAAAAATGCCTGCTTTCACAAATAAAAATGGAATATTTTACAAAAGCACATTTATCTTTAAACCAACACATGACACACGTCACATTAACGTGTTGGTTTACATAATGAATGACTGAACCAATCAGTGTTTAGCAGAGGCACTTTTACCCAGAATGCTTTGCGGTCTGTGTTTGTTACAAAACCTAAGAATTAGTGCATTATTCAACATTAAAAAATGTATGTTATATTTTAACTTTGTACAAATGACAGAATTGACATTAATAGAGTTATTCTATCAGTATTTTCACAAAACCATAAGTTAGTATGGCTTTATTTTTCAAGACCTCCGCCTGACCGGAGCATTATGATTAGTAGAGAGCTCATTTTGTGGGTGCTCTCAGGATTCTTCTGTACAGCTTCCTACAAGGGGCAGCATGGTCAAACATGGAAATACTGGCTCATTCTTTGGGTCTTTTGTCGCTTTTGCTTTCAAAAGCGATCGTGTTAAAAGTCAATTTCAGCTTCTTAGTAATTGCAAATGTACCAGATGTTGTGTGGGCCGCTGAAGAGGAGGTACTGCTGGCCCACCACCACCAGATGGCGCCCTGCTTGCAGTGTGGGCTTCAAGCATGAGAGGGCATCATAGCAACCAGGAGTGACAGCTGTTACTCATCATCAGCATCAGCTGTCACTCATCCACATCATCACCACCACCTTAAAGGCCGGACTGCAACTCCACCTCCCAGCCGAGAAATCAGCTACCATTCAGGTAACTTCTCTGCTGACTTAACATTGAATAATAGTCTGAACTTCTTTGCAGCCGTTTTCCTTTGGTGTTGCCTTATCTGTGGGATTGGCGTTTGGTGTGATCAGCGACGGCTTCGCTTCACACCCCAACCAGATAAGTGGTTAGACAGGAGCTGCACGAGTGTGTGATTGGAGGTGGAGGTTTTCCCTCCTAACTGTATACAGACTGTGGGATTACTGAGTGTGCGAACTCACACTCATCAGGACTGTCTCTGTTCTCTGCCAGCAGTACCGGGTCTGACTGCTGAAGACAGTGGCCACCTGGGACGCAGGGCTTGGCGGCTCCGGTGTTCTTCAGCTCCGTTGGTGGTGGAAGCTGTGTGGGATCCGGCGTCTTCTATCGTCGAGCCTGCCCACACGTCACCTGGTGTATAATTGACAGTCTACCATATTGTTATTGTCTGTACATCGTTGTGCGATTCACAACATTAAATTGTTACTTTTGGCTTATCCATTGTCCGTTCATTAACGCCCACTGTTGTGGGTCCGTGTCACGACACTTTCACAACAGGATTTCTCGGCCAGCGTCATGGATCCCGAGGGGCGTCAACCATCGCTTGAACAGCCAATGGAACAGTGAGGTGCACAGGTGCCAGCAGGAGGCGTGTTGGGTGAGCTGCAGCACATCTGAACCGCCTTTACCGCTTGGTTGGACTTAGTTACCGAGAAGAGCAGTATTCTCAGTCATAGGATGGAGGCTCTCACCGCCCAGGTGGAAGCGCATGCTCAGGGCGCTGCTGCAGCACCTCCTCCTGCTGACCGTGTGCCAGAGACAGACATTCCGCTGGTCGTTCAACGAACCCCCCCCACCTTCCCCTGAAGCATACATAAGCCCTCCGGAGCCGTACGGAGGCTGTGTGGAGACATGCGCGGACTTCTTGATGCAGTGCTCGCTCATCTTTTCACAGCGTCCCGTCATGTACGCGTCAGACGCTAGCCAGGTGGCTTACGTTATAAATTTGCTTCAAGGAGAGGTACGCGCCTGGGCTATGGCGCTCTGGGAGCAGAATTCACGGCTCCTAACGGTTTACACTGAGTTTGTGAGGGAGTTCCGACAGGTGTTCGACCACCCTCATAGAGGCGAGACCACTTCAAGTGTGCTGCTGTCGATACGGCAGGGGCGTCGGAGCGCAGCGAAGTATGCAGTCGACTTCCGCATTGCGGCAGCGCGAGCCGGCTGGAATGCTGTTGCGCTCTGCGCCGCCTTTGTAAACGGACTGTCTCTGGTCCTTAAGGAGCACCTGGTGGTGAAGGACGAGCCGTGGGATTTAGATGGGCTTATCGACCTGGTTATACAGTTAGACAACCGATTAACAGAACACCGACGGGAGCGAGACGAAGGGCGTGGTCAGGCACAAGCCGTCCCTCTTCCTCCTGGGTCCGAAAGGGAGCCGACTTCCCCACGCTCCGCTGCCAGGGCTCTCCACGTGACGACAGCTCCCCCTGCTGATGTTGCTAGGGAAACGAGCAGGGCCAAAAAGCGATCAGATCAGAGACAAAGGAGGTGGATCCGTGCAGAGTGTTTTCTCTGCAGCTCTACCGAGCACACACAGAGAGAATGCCCCAGACGGTCAAAACAGCAGCACTCGTCCTTAGAGACTGGGCTAAGGGTGGGTCACAACACCCACGTGGGGAAACCCCGACGATCTGCATGAATCCCAGTCACAATCCTGAGTGGGGATTTAACCCTTCACGCCCCAGCACTGGTGGACATGGGGTCGGAGGGGAATCTGCTGGATAGCAGATGGGCAAAGGAGGTTGGGCTCCCTCTAGTGGCCTTACCATCACCATTGTCGGTGCGGGTGCTAGATGGCACCCTTCTTCCACTAATCACACACCAGACACAGCCAGTGACATTGGTGGTGTCTGGGAATCACAGGGAGGAGATTGTGTTTTATGTAACATCTTCTACCTCCCGAGTGATTTTGGGTTTTCCATGGGTGTTAAAACACAATCCCCGGATTGATTGGCCGTCTGGGGTTGTGGTTCAGTGGAGCGAAACCTGCCACCAGGAGTGTTTAGGATCCTCGGTTCCACCCGGTGTGACAGCTAAGGAGGAGGTTTTAGTCCCCCCAATCTGACGGCGGTGCCAGCCGAGTACCATGACCTTGCTGACGTCTTCAGCAAGGACCTGGCACTCACGCTGTCCCCGCACCATCCGTACGATTGTGCCATTGATTTGATACTGGGCGCTGAGTACCCGTCCAGCAGGCTGTACAACCTCTCACGTCCGGAACGTGAATCAATGGAGACCTACATCCGGGACTCATTAGCTGCCGGGTTGATCCGGAACTCCACCTCCCGATGGGTGCTGGTTTCTTTTTTGTGGGCAAGAAGGACGGCGGACTCCGTCCATGCATTGATTACAGAGGGCTGAACGAGATCACGGTTCGCAACCGATACCCGTTACCTCTGTTGGATTCAGTGTTCACACCCCTGCATGGAGCCCAAATTTTCATGAAATTGGATCTTAGGAACGCTTATCACCTGGTTCGGATCCGGGAGGGAGACGAGTGGAAGACGGCGTTTAACACCCCGTTAGGTCACTTTGAGTACCTGGTCATGCCGTTCGGCCTCACCAATGCGCCCGCGACATTCCAAGCATTGGTTAATGACGTCTTGCGGGACTTCCTGCATCGGTTTGTCTTCGTATATTTAGACGATATACTCATCTTTTCTCCGGATCCTGAGACCCATGTCAAGCATGTACGTCAGGTCCTACAGCGGTTGTTGGAGAACCGGCTGTTTGTGAAGGGCGAGAAGTGTGAGTTCCACCGTACTTCTTTGTCTTTCCTGGGGTTCATAATCTCCTCCAACTCCGTCGCCCCTGATCTGGCCAAGGTTGCGGCAGTGAGAGATTGGCCCCAACCAACGAACCGTAGGAAACTACAACAGTTCCTCGGTTTTACAAATTTCTACCGGAGGTTCATCAAGGGCTACAGTCAGGTAGTTAGCCCCCTGACAGCCCTGACCTCCACAAAAGTCCCCTTCACCTGGTCGGATCGGTGCGAAGCCACGTTTAGGGAGTTGAAACGCCGGTTCTCAACTGCACCGGTTCTGGTGCAGCCCGATCCCAAGCGCCAGTTCGTAGTTGAAGTGGACGCCTCTGACTCAGGGATAGGAGCCGTGCTATCCCAGAGCGGGGAGTCCGACAAGGTTCTCCATCCTTGTGCCTACTTTTCCCGCAGGTTGACCCCAGCTGAACGGAACTATGATGTCGGCAATCGGGAACTTCTTGCGGTGAAGGAGGCTCTTGAGGAGTGGAGACACCTGTTGGAGGGAGCATCGGTACCATTTACGGTTTTCACGGACCATCGGAACCTGGAGTACATCTGGACCGCGAAGCGTATGAACCCCAGCCAAGCCCGCTGGTCGCTGTTCTTCGGGCGTTTTGACTTCCAGATCACCTACCACCCGGGACAAAAAACCAACGATCTGACGCCCTGTCCCGGGTGCATGAAGAGGAGGTCAAGACCGAGCCGTCAGACCCCCCTGACACCATCATCCCTGAGTCCACTGTCGTGGCCACCCTTACCTGGGACGTGGAGAAGACCGTCCGGGAGGCCCTGACACGGAGCCCGGACCCGGGGACAGGTCCAAAGGACAAGTTGTATGTCCCACCAGAGGCCAAGGCTGCGGTCCTTGACTTCTGTCACGGTTCCAAGCTCTCCTGTCATCCAGGGGTGCGAAGGACCATGGTAGTGGTCCGGCAGCGCTTCTGGTGGGCGTCTATGGAAGCCGACGTCCGGGAGTATGTCCAGGCCTGCACCACCTGTGCCAGGGGCAAAGCCGACCACCATAAGGCCCAAGGCCTCCTCCAGCCTCTGCCCGTGCCTCGTTGCCCCTGGTCTCATATTGGCCTGGACTTTGTCACAGGCCTCCCGCCGTCCCAGGGCAACACCACCATCTTAACGATAGTGGACCGGTTCTCCAAGGCGGCCCACTTCGTGGCCCTCCCGAAGCTCCCGACGGCCCAGGAGACTGCAGACCTCCTGGTCCACCATGTCGTGCGTCTGCATGGGATTCCATCAGATATTGTTTTGGATCGTGGTCCTCAGTTCTCCTCCCAGGTCTGGAGGAGTTTCTGCAGGGAACTGGGGGCCACCGTCAGTCTCTCGTCTGGGTACCACCCCCAGATGAACGGGCAGGCAGAGTGGACAAACCAGGAACTGGAGCAGGCCCTCCGCTGCGTGACCTCCGCGCACCCGATGGCCTGGAGTAACCATCTGGCCTGGATCGCGTACGCTCATAATAGCCAAGTATCGTCTGCTACCGGCCTCTCCCCGTTTGAAGTGTGTTTGGGGTACCAGCCCCCATTGTTCCCGCTAGTGGAGGGAGAGGTCGGGGTGCCCTCGGGCTTGGCGGCTCCGGTGTTCTTCAGCTCCGTTGGTGGTGGAAGCTGTGTGGGATCCGGCTTTTCTCTCGCCAGGCATCTTCTATCATCGAGCCTGCCCACACGTCACCTGGTGTATAATTGACAGTCTACCATATTGTTATTGTCTGTACGTCGTTGTGCGATTCACAACATTAAATTGTTACTTTTGGCTTATCCATTGTCCGTTCATTAACGCCCCCTGTTGTGGGTCCGTGTCACGACACTTTCACAACACCAGAAACAATACTGGAATTTATCGATTATCTGTAACTTCCGATACATGTTTAGGTGGTTTATCTTTATCAAAGATAACTTTTCAGTTATCTGATTATCTGTTATCGAGGTTAATTTTTTGGTTATCTGTGCCCACCACTGCCCATGGCATGCTCTAATCTCTGTAATAAAATTTTATGGTCAACAGTATCAAAAGCAGCACTGAGGTCTAACAGAACAAGCACAGAGATGAGTCCACTGTCCGAGGCCATAAGAAGATCATTTGTAACCTTCACTAATGCTGTTTCTGTACTATGATGAATTCTAAAACCTGACTGAAACTCTTCAAATAGACCATTCCTCTGCAGATGATCAGTTATCTGTTTTACAACTACCCTTTCAAGAATTTTTGAGAGAAAAGGAAGGTTGGAGATTGGCCTATAATTAGCTAAGATAGCTGGGTCAAGTGATGGCTTTTTAAGTAATGGTTTAATTACTGCCACCTTAAAAGCCTGTGGTACATAGCCAACTAACAAAGATAGATTGATCATATTTAAGATCGAAGCATTAAATAATGGTAGGGCTTCCTTGAGCAGCCTGGTAGGAATGGGGTCTAATAGACATGTTGATGGTTTGGAGGAAGTAACTAATGAAAATAACTCAGACAGAACAATCGGAGAGAAAGAGTCTAACCAAATACCGGCATCACTGAAAGCAGCCAAAGATAACGATACGTCTTTGGGATGGTTATGAGTAATTTTTTCTCTAATAGTTAAAATTTTGTTAGCAAAGAAAGTCATGAAGTCATTACTAGTTAAAGTTAATGGAATACTCAGCTCAATAGAGCTCTGACTCTTTGTCAGCCTGGCTACAGTGCTAAAAAGAAACCTGGGGTTGTTCTTATTTTCTTCAATTAGTGATGAGTAGAAAGATGTCCTAGCTTACGGAGGGCTTTCTTTTTATAGAGCAAGAGACTCTTTTTCCAGGCTAAGTGAAGATCTTCTAAATTAGTGAGACGCCATTTCCTCTCCAACTTACGGGTTATCTGCTTTAAGCTGCGAGTTTGTGAGTTATACCACGGAGTTATACTGTTAAGTCTTCTATTTCCATACCATAAGTCAGAACAAGATCTAAGATATGATTAAAGTGGTGGGTGGACTCATTTACTTTTTGAGCAAAGCCAATAGAGTCTAATAATAGATTAAATGCAGTGTTGAGGCTGTCATTCTCAGCATCTGTGTGGATGTTAAAATCGCCCACTATAATTATCTTATCTGAGCTAAGCACTAAGTCAGACAAAAGGTCCGAAAATTCACAGAGAAACTCACAGTAACGACCAGGTGGACGATAGATAATAACAAATAAAACTGGTTTTTGGGACTTCCAATTTGGATGGACAAGACTAAGAGTCAAGCTTTCAAATGAATTAAAGCTCTGTCTGGGTTTTTGATTAATTAATAAGCTGGAATGGAAGATTGCTGCTAATCCTCCGCCTCGGCCCGTGCTACGAGCATTCTGACAGTTAGTGTGACTCGGGGGTGTTGACTCATTTAAACTAACATATTCATCCTGCTGTAACCAGGTTTCTGTAAGGCAGAATAAATCAATATGTTGATCAATTATTATATCATTTACCAACAGGGACTTAGAAGAGAGAGACCTAATGTTTAATAGACCACATTTAACTGTTTTAGTCTGTGGTGCAGTTGAAGGTGCTATATTATTTTTTCTTTTTGAATTTTTATGCTTAAATAGATTTTTGCTGGTTATTGGTGGTCTGGGAGCAGGCACCGTCTCTACGGGGATGGGGTAATGAGGGGATGGCAGGGGGAGAGAAGCTGCAGAGAGGTGTGTAAGACTACAACTCTGCTTCCTGGTCCCAACCCTGGATAGTCACGGTTTGGAGGGTTTAAGAAAATTGGCCAGATTTCTAGAAATGAGAGCTGCTCCATCCAAAGTGGGATGGATGCCGTCTCTCCTAACAAGACCAGGTTTTCCCCAGAAGCTTTGCCAATTATCTATGGAGCCCACCTCGTTTTTTGGACACCACTCAGACATTCAGCAATTCAAGGAGAACATGCGGCTAAACATGTCACTCCCGGTCCGATTGGGGAGGGGCCCAGAGAAAACTACAGAGTCCGACATTGTTTTTGCAAAGTTACACACCGATTCAATATTAATTTTAGTGACCTCCGATTGGCATTACCGGGTGTCATTACTGCCGACGTGAATTATAATCTTACCGAATTTACGCTTAGCCTTAGCCAGCAGTTTCAAATTTCCTTCAGTGTCGCCTGCTCTGGCCCCCGGAAGACATTTGACTATGGTTGCTGGTGTCACTACCTTCACATTTCTCAAAACAGAGTCGCCAATAACCAGAGTTTGTTCCTCGGCGGGTGTGTTGCTGAGTGGGGAAAAACGGTTAGAGATGTGAACGGGTTGGTGGTGTACAGGGGGCTTCTGTTTAGGACTATGCTTCCTCCTCATAGTCACCCAGCCGGCCTGCTTTCCTGGCTGCTCGGGATCTGCTGGGGGACAGCTAACGGCGGCTAAGCTACCTTGGTTCGCACCAACTAGAGGGTCTGGCTAGCTGTAGGATTTTCCAAGGTGCGGAGCCGAGTCTTCAATTCGCCCAGCCTGGCCTCCAAAGCTACAAACAAGCTACACTTATTACAAGTACCGTTACTGCTAAAGGAGGCTGAAGAATAACTAAACATTTCACACCCAGAGCAGAAAAGTGGGGGAGAGACAGGAGAAGCAGCCATGCTAAACCAGCTAAGAGCTAATAGCTGCGCTAAGCTAGCGGATTCCTAAAAACACACAAAGTGAATAATGTGAAAATAATTTAGAGGTGATTCAGCAGAGGGAGTGCTTTAGTTAAGGCACGTGAAGATTACACTGTGAAACAAATCGTTATCTAGTTAACTAGATCAATCTAACTACGCAGATTAAACAGCTAACAGATACAGAAAAACACTGCTGTGCTCTGGAACAGGAAGTGATACAATACCGCAGTGAGAGCCAACCACCAGTAGAGGTGAGGTGAGTGATGCCGGTAATGCGTTACTTAGTTACTTAGTAACGCGTTACTCTAATCTGACCACTTTTTTTGTAACGAGTAATCTAACGCGTTAATCTTTCCAAATCAGTAATCAGATTAAAGTTACTTCTCCAAGTCACTGTGTGTTACTATTATTTTTACATTGTGGGTCGATAACAGCATTAAACTTGGTCCATGGGCAGGAGGTCGGGGTTCAACTGAACTGCCCACTTTAAGCGAGCTGTGAGCTTTTCATCCGCGGTTTTCTGCAGCAGCTACGACTCGTCCTCACCTCTTAAAGCGCGGTGACAACAGCACACCTGCACTGAGCTTTACAAAGATATTTTTATGCTTTCTTACCTCCTTTATTTAGAATTCTGAGCTGAGCTGCTCCGTATCTGCTCACTAAAAACAGCTGATCCTCCGTGACGCGTCAACAACTAACACTATTTTCCACTCAAATGCACCTAAACTCTCTTTCTGAGGACCACATGATGTGAAAACACAATAAAACTTTCTTACCTGTAAATCTGTTCATGTTTTCTGCATAAATAAATGTTATCCATTCTTTGTGCTCAAACGCCAAAGCAGGGGCGAATCCAGATGGAATGGGGGCGTGGGGCAAGGATGTGCCCCCCCCCACAACACCCCTAGATTAAAGGTCCAGTTTTGAAGCCTTTTTTTTAACTACAACTACTAATACTACTTATAATAATAATAATTTCGACAAGTAAAATGTTTAGAGAGAATTTAAATGTTAGAAAGGATTTAACAGTCACATTTATAAACAATGTAGGTTAGAAATTGCAAGTTTTACTGTTACAGTGCTGTCAACAGTTAAATATGAGGTCAAGAAAGATTATTTTACTTTTTATAAAACAAGTATTTATTTTCATTGAAGTCAAGAAAGGGTGACTATAAAGTGAGTTTTGGCAAAACAGGTATCATTGTCATGTTGAGGTGGCAGAGGGTTGTTGTCAGCAGCTGGGGAAAGTAACTAAAAAAGTAACTAGTAATGTAATTTAGTTACTTTTACAACTGAGTAATCAGTAAAATAACTAAGTTACTTTTTCAAGGAGTAATCAGTAATCAGTAATTGGATTACTTTATCAAAGTAACTGTGGTAACACTGGTCACATGTCATAGAATTCAATCAACATTGACCTTGTTTGATTTCAGGGGAGTCCAGTGAAACCCCGGCCTCCTCTCGAGCTCCACCCATGCCGGGAAGTGTTCAACATTTGACATTTCCTGTTTCACTGTGATTGAAAATTTGGCACTTCCTGTTTGAGTGTGAGCTTTCCAATGAGTTCCTGTGAGATTCCATGGGATCTCGTCTGTCAGTCCAGGAAGTGTTTCACATTTGAACAGTTCCTGTTTCACTGTGGATTAAGAATTTGGCACTTGTGTTTGGGTGACAATGTACCACGAGTGAGCTTCACGGTGCTGCACGTTTCTTTGCACGTATTATGAAATAATGCTGAATTTATGTGGACATGATTGTTGTCCAAAAGCTTCAGATATCTGTCTCTGAGATGACCGGAGGCAGTTTGAAGCAGAAATGAGGTGATAATCTGTAAACCACGGCTGATGACAGGCAGCGTGAGTGATTTATAGAGTGGACTGTTCAGTCGGCGACACCGTCTTGTCAGTTCAAGTGGTTCTACTCCAATAAGAGTTGATTTTACACTGTGTTGAGTTGATTTAGCACTGTGATAGACTATATTTAACTCTATTTGGACTGGGACCAAATGTGATCCCGGCCGAGTAAATTTTACTCTGCTGAATTTACTGCATGTCTTTAAATATGGGAGGAAACCCACGCAAACACGGGGAGAACATGCAAACTACACACAGAAAGGCCACAGGTGGGAATCAAACCCATGGCCTTCTTGCTGTGAGGCAACAGTGCTAACCACTAATACACCAAGGTCAAGGTCAAAGTCCTGTTAGAAGTGACTTTTCATAAGATAAATTAGATGTGATCAAATATCAGGAGGATGTATTTAGTTCATGCACGTCAAAGGTTTTTTGTGGTGTCAGTTTTTTATTTTTTCTCAAATTTTTCAGGTTTTTTAAACTCTTTTTCAGATCATTTTCACAGAACATTGGCCAGGAAAAACAAAACGTATCCAAAATGTTTTACTTTGGCATTAGAAAGGTTTTGGTCTCTCAGAAGCATCACAACATGTTCTATGTATGTTTTCTTAAAAGTCACAGCAGAATGTTTTAGGACAACGTGTGACAGATGTTTGAAACAATCATGTTGTTTCATATCAGGGCAGAGCAGCAGTGATTTGATTTAAAACAAAATCAAAGTCATGAAGTAAAAATTACAAATATATTAATTTCCATATATTTGACCACATTCCCACTGGCATCTAGAACAGAATCATTTTTGCAAAGCTCTCTCTCTCTTGTAATTGAAGAAACTGCAAGTTCTGAAAGGTCAGTTTGAAACTTATCTGTGTATTTTGGTAGAATAAGATCCCTAGATCAGAAACTACTGATACATATAATCTGAACACGCGTGATTAGTACAAATTATGGAGAGGGAGGGATTAGGAGCCATGTGAACTGTTAGGGTTTAAACAAACCTGCAACCGTTTGGTTTTGTGGACAGCCTGGGTACCACGAGGGGCTGGGTTCAGTCTTTTTGTGAGGCTTGCTGAGCAAAAAGCCAAAATCCTGACCCAGACTCCTAGTGATGCACAGGCTGTCCACAAAGCCAAACATATGTGGTTTGTCTTCCTCCCATGCCACAAATTAAACAAAAATGACAGAAATCAAGTAAATTACTGGCTACATTTCACGCTGACACCTGTCAGTGTTTGATGACGTCAGAGTCCAGCTCACGTGCATTATGGTGACATCAGAGCTGTGAAAATGTTTTGATAATATTTTGATGAAACATCTTGACAAATAGATAATCAGTCGTATACGTCTGCAGTTCATTTCGCTTAACTATTAATTTTCCCTTTGATTATGTATATTTATGATACCGGAATCTGTTATTGCACCTGTTGCACCTGTGGCGATTTTTATTTTTAATGTTAGCAGGGAAAGGCAGCACTGACCCCCCCCCCCCCCCCCACACACACACACACATACACACATACACTCATTCCTGCAGAGTCTCACTGGAATGAGAGAACTGATGAGGATCAAACAGACAAACTAACATCCCCGTAAAGACAAAACTCACAGCACATACAAGTTCAGATTGGACATTTTATTGGAAAGGTGGATATAAATGGCTATAATAAAGATATATATCAATAATCCAGTGAAATTTTATTATTGAAATAGTGATCGAGAAAGGTTTAGGTTTTGGGGCAGAGGTGGTGGCCAACTGGTTAGTGCACTTGGAATCTGTGTGGAAGGTTCCCGCTTCAAAGCCCACCCCTGCCACATTTATTGTATCACTCTGGAGTTGTGTCAGGAAGGACATCCGGTGTGAAAACTGTGCCAATTCAACATGCAGATCCACCTCAGTTTTGCTGTGGTGACCCTGAGTGAAAACAAGAGAGCAGCCGATGGGTCTCACTTTTTGATTGAGAAAGATTAAAAAACATTTTGAGTGTGTTGCCACAAAACATTTTCCAAATGTTTCGGAGAGTCGACGCTTTAATGTTTTCAAAATGTTTTACCAACCAAACCAAAATGTCTCTGACATGTTTGCAAAACCGCATATTGTTTTCTCTGCTGTGCACAATGTGTCTTTGCTTTTTGCCACTTGGATTGGAACAATTGAAAAATTGCGGGCTCCAGGCTGTTTACAAGCAAACAGACAAACAAACAAACAAACATGGATGAAAACATTACCTCCTCCAACTTCACTGGCTGAGGTAATAATGCATTCATTTAGATTAATTTCACCACCTATGATGCTTGAGTGGTTTGAAGCGATGTTACGAGTGTGTGTTCCTGCTCAGAACAGCACTCACAGTACCGTCTGTGTATAGACTGACCAAGATGTCCACCAACATCTTGTGGTTCACATCACATTCTCAGGAGAAGCTAGGAAGCAACCCGGTCAACTGAATCAAACCTAGACTGAAAAGAAGTACTGTCTGTATTTGTGAGTACTGCCTGTGAATCAGTATGAAGTTCTGCTTTGTGAAGTCCCGCCCCTTTAACACAACTTCAGCCGCGCTGAATGATCACACTGACTGCTCTCACAGACTTCATGTCCTTTAGTCGTTGTTTTTCAAGCTGCAGGCTCTCTGTTACAGCTCCATGTGTGCATGCTTACCGTCCTTATGTAAGATGTTATGTGGGGGAGGAAATGCACCCGGCAGCAAGAAGCTGGGGTGCTGGCCCCCTTCTTTAAAAAAGATGACCGCAGTGTATGTTTCAATTATAGCAGCATCACACTTCTCCCTGGGGAAGACTATGCCAGGGTACAAGAGAGGAGACTTAAGGTCCTCTGACACTTGAACATCTTTGATGCACACACTTGCACACCCTGTGTAGTGCAGGAGAGTAAACTCGTCTCTAATGGGAGAGAGAAAACTGACCCACCTTTCGTCAAAAAAGTGACAGCTGCCAATCAAAATCGGCCACGTCACTAAGCCCCGCCCCCTCTATGACGTCATAGCCAATCAGAATTGATGACGTCACTATGTCCCGCCCCTAAGCCCCTCCCCTAGTCCCGCCTCCAAGCCCCGCCCCTTATGACACCACAGCCAATCATAATCGATGATGTCATTATGCCCCGCCCCTAAGCCCCGCCCCTAGTCCCGCCTCCGAGCCCCCGCCCCTTATGACGTCACATCCAATCAGAGTCGATGACGTCAGTATGTCCCGCCCCTAAGCCCCGCCCCCAGCTCCTCCCCTAGTTCCGCCCCTGGCTCCTCCCCTAGCCCCACCCCCAAGCTCCTCCCCTAACCCCGGCCAAGCACCGCCTCCAAGCCATACCTCCCCTCCCACCCAGGGTCTAATATTTTAATGTCATTTTATTTCATGAATTAAAGAATGATTAAAAATACCTAGATCTTTTTAATGTATTAAAGAATTAACTAATTCTGAAATAATTAAACATAAATCACTGTCTATTATTTAATGCCCCTTTAATATCTTTAATTCTTAAATTATTACGTTTCCTTTTCTGTTTTTTAATTCGTAAATTAAAGAAGGGGAACAAATACCCGTCTCTCTCGGCTGTAAGTCTTTGCAGCAAGACGGTCAAATACCCACGCATAGAGCCGCTCGCGGAAACATGACCCCACGGCTGTAAAACCTGTTGCAGACGCTGTGTCTGTGTGAGTGCGTGTGTGTGTGCGTGTGTGTGTGTGTGTGTGTGGCGGGACACCCGCTGAGCGGAGATGCTGCCCCGAGGTGATGAACCCGAAGAACAATAAACAATGCTCCTTATCACTCACGCCAGATGATGTTTTCTTTTAAGATATTAGCCGATCGATCATGGGGCGCGGGACACCCGCTGAGCGGAGATGCTGCCCCGAGCCCGAACAATAAACAATGCTCCTTATCACTTACGTCCCTGGGAACGAGTCAGCGAGCATTTCCACTACGACCGGTGAAGAGTGAAGATGCCTGGACCCCCAGCTATGGGTATAAAATAGAATAAATTTGCGGAAAAAATCCTGGAAAACCATGTTGTTTAATTAAGTTTTCTTGTCTTCGAGCAGAGTGCGAAAACCGCATCAGCTTTCAGGGTAAGTGATTTAAGTAATCTGTTTTGATAGAAATGAGTGTTTTTAAATGATGCACGCCGTCTGAAACTGTCTTTTTTTTTTTTTTTTTTTTTTAGACAAAACCACGCAGACGGTCCAGAGCGCGTTCGGACCCGTCCTCGGTAATATATTTGAAATAGTACAGAATATCCGCTTGCGAGGGTGATGCTTTGTATTCATTTATTTATGTTAATTCTAGAAATCAAGTCAGAGCCCCCTGAAGAAGTTCGAAGGCTGGAAGCCCCGACTTCACCACGCAGATGTAAGTACAGCGATCGAGATTAAATCACGATTAAAACTCTGGAATAACCCGATTTTTTCTGTCACAGCCCATGGAGAAGCGGGTCAGTGGGAGAGACCCGTAAAACGATCCGCGGATGTACACGGTAAGGAGTCGGAGTTTATGTATTTATTTATTTTAAATATTTAATAACTAACGATTTTCTCTTTTTTCAGCACGCGGTGGAGGGAGACCGTCTATTTTCCACAGAGACGCAAGGCTCGAAGATATTCTGAGCTGGGATTAACCTCATCACGCAACTTTCTTGAAAATGTGTAGTCTGTTTTTATTTTTTATTTTTTCTCTTATTCCGATGGAACGGGAGAATTCATTTTGAAGAGGTATATTAACTGAATTTCTTGAGGTAGATTCTTCCTGCTACAGATTTTAAAAGATGGAAGGAGAGAATTCACATCGGGAAAATAACTTCGGACGTGTATTGGATTTAAACGCTTCAATAATCGACTCAGCGGGGAGCGCTCCTGGAGCAGATGGCCCATTACCCGAGGCGTTAAATTCGCCGCCTCAAAATAACATCGAGTCCGGAGAGAGACTTTTAAGCCGTGTTCGTTTAACACCGTTAAATGAGGCTCTTAACAATTTAGCGGCTGAACGAGAATCGGAAGAAATTAACCCCTACATCATTTCTGCGATTAACGCTATAAATTCGACGGTCCAGTCTGATACTGAAGAGCCCCCTGACCCCCCGCACACCTCACCTCCAGACGAGTCCGGTCCCGCGGCGTTGAACCAGGTACGTCTGACTCCGTTAAATAACGCCGTAAACCTCCTCGCGTGTGAAGTTAATCCTCACGTCCAATCCGCGGTGGATGAATTAAATCAAACGCCTAACGACGCTCGCGCTTTTTCACCTTTAAGAAGTCCCTCCCCGCGCAATGCGCGCGGAGAAGAGATTTTAAACAGAGCTCGTTTAACCCCGATAAACGCGGCGATCTCTGTTTTGATGGAAGACGGGGATGATGCACGACCGGGGTCCAGCCGACACTCTCCCATGACGGGTGGTGGGGCTGCTAACGTCATCAGGAGACCTGCTTTTAACAATATCGAAATCAGGCTGCCTCTCAATTTCCAGCGCGCCGACGAAATTCCCGACTACGCGGAATTTTACCGTAACGTCGTTGGGGCTCTTCATAACTCGGTCGAAAAGGCTTTAACACACGCCAGGGCCGGGGACTTTATCCAAATGGAGATTCGTGGGGACTCAGTCTACAACGAGGCCGCTTTGATCAGCTCATATAACGACGCTGGCGATGTGACGGGCTTCCAAAATCTGTTAGAACGATTGATACAATCAAATTCCAACGTTTTAGCCGACGAGTCTCTGGAATTAGTGGTTCAAGTCATCCGCAACCAGAACGGCGCGGGGAAGCGCAGAATAGATGACCTCCTCCATCACGAGGTTCTGAGGAAAAAATCCAAATGCCTTAATATCGTGTATAATCCTGACAACAGTTTATGTTTCGCGATAAACCTCGTTCAGTTATTGAATCCTCATCTGAGTACGCACGAGGCGGAGCAGCGCGGGCTGGCGTTACAAAATAGCGTCGGATTAACGGAAGCTACGCCGGTATCTTTAGAGCAGGTGGGAAAATTTGAAAACGCTCTGGGTTGTAAAATTGTGGTGTTTTTCAGAGCCGAAGGGGAGAGAAAGCTGACAAAATTCCAGACAGGAATACCGGCGCAGCAGAAAACTCTTTTCGTTTTTCTGTTTAATAATCATTTTTACGGAATCATCGATTTAAAGAGATTTTTGGGAGTGAAATATGTATGTAAGTTTTGCTTTGAGGGGTACAATAACCACGCCTCCCATAATTGTCCGTCATATTGTAAAATTTGTGAATCCACGCAGTGTTATGAGAAAAATAACCCTGTATTCTGCAGCGAATGTAACAAGGAGTGTCGCTCTCCCACCTGTTACAGCCTGCATAAACAGCCGAAGTATCGTCCTTCCGCCGGTAAGTTCGTTAATGTGTGTGATAACAGAAAAAAATGCCCTCGATGTAAACGTGAGTATTACATAGCGTTTTCTAAAAACAGCGCTCCGCACGTGTGTAAGCAGAAGAGGTGTCATATATGCGGCGAGGCTCTCCAGGAGCCGAGCGAGGGTCACCTCTGCTATATGACCCCGCTCAAAGCTGAAGAGACGCATTCAGAGAAATATGTTTTTTATGATTTTGAAACGTATGTCGATAATAACGGGGAACACGTACCGTTTTACGTCAGCGCTGTAACAAAGACGGGTGATTTTTGGAGCGCATGGGGGACAGACTGCGTAGCCCGCTTCTTTAAACATTTTAGAACGAGAAAATTCAAAGAATACGTGTTCATCGCTCACAACTCAAAAGGTTTTGACGGCTATTTGCTTCTAAAGTATTTAGTCCAGCATATATTTCTCTGAATGCGTCTCTTCAGCTTTGAGCGGGGTCATATAGCAGAGGTGACCCTCGCTCGGCTCCTGGAGAGCCTCGCCGCATATATGACACCTCTTCTGCTTACACACGTGCGGAGCGCTGTTTTTAGAAAACGCTATGTAATACTCACGTTTACATCGAGGGCATTTTTTTCTGTTATCACACACATTAACGAACTTACCGGCGGAAGGACGATACTTCGGCTGTTTATGCAGGCTGTAACAGGTGGGAGAGCGACACTCCTTGTTACATTCGCTGCAGAATACAGGGTTATTTTTCTCATAACACTGCGTGGATTCACAAATTTTACAATATGACGGACAATTATGGGAGGCGTGGTTATTGTACCCCTCAAAGCAAAACTTACATACATATTTCACTCCCAAAAATCTCTTTAAATCGATGATTCCGTAAAAATGATTATTAAACAGAAAAACGAAAAGAGTTTTCTGCTGCGCCGGTATTCCTGTCTGGAATTTTGTCAGCTTTCTCTCCCCTTCGGCTCTGAAAAACACCACAATTTTACAACCCAGAGCGTTTTCAAATTTTCCCACCTGCTCTAAAGATACCGGCGTAGCTTCCGTTAATCCGACGCTATTTTGTAACGCCAGCCCGCACTGCTCCGCCTCGTGCGTACTCAGATGAGGATTCAATAACTGAACGAGGTTTATCGCGAAACATAAACTGTTGTCAGGATTATACACGATATTAAGGCATTTGGATTTTTTCCTCAGAACCTCGTGATGGAGGAGGTCATCTATTCTGCGCTTCCCCGCGCCGTTCTGGTTGCGGATGACTTGAACCACTAATTCCAGAGACTCGTCGGCTAAAACGTTGGAATTTGATTGTATCAATCGTTCTAACAGATTTTGGAAGCCCGTCACATCGCCAGCGTCGTTATATGAGCTGATCAAAGCGGCCTCGTTGTAGACTGAGTCCCCACGAATCTCCATTTGGATAAAGTCCCCGGCCCTGGCGTGTGTTAAAGCCTTTTCGACCGAGTTATGAAGAGCCCCAACGACGTTACGGTAAAATTCCGCGTAGTCGGGAATTTTGTCGGCGCGCTGGAAATTGAGAGGCAGCCTGATTTCGATATTGTTAAAAGCAGGTCTCCTGATGACGTTAGCAGCCCCACCACCCGTCATGGGAGAGTGTCGGCTGGACCCCGGTCGTGCATCATCCCCGTCTTCCATCAAAACAGAGATCGCCGCGTTTATCGGGGTTAAACGAGCTCTGTTTAAAATCTCTTCTCCGCGCGCATTGCGCGGGGAGGGACTTCTTAAAGGTGAAAAAGCGCGAGCGTCGTTAGGCGTTTGATTTAATTCATCCACCGCGGATTGGACGTGAGGATTAACTTCACACGCGAGGAGGTTTACGGCGTTATTTAACGGAGTCAGACGTACCTGGTTCAACGCCGCGGGACCGGACTCGTCTGGAGGTGAGGTGTGCGGGGGGTCAGGGGGCTCTTCAGTATCAGACTGGACCGTCGAATTTATAGCGTTAATCGCAGAAATGATGTAGGGGTTAATTTCTTCCGATTCTCGTTCAGCCGCTAAATTGTTAAGAGCCTCATTTAACGGTGTTAAACGAACACGGCTTAAAAGTCTCTCTCCGGACTCGATGTTATTTGAGGCGGCGAATTTAACGCCTCGGGTAATGGGCCATCTGCTCCAGGAGCGCTCCCCGCTGAGTCGATTATTGAAGCGTTTAAATCCAATACACGTCCGAAGTTATTTTCCCGATGTGAATTCTCTCCTTCCATCTTTTAAAATCTGTAGCAGGAAGAATCTACCTCAAGAAATTCAGTTAATATACCTCTTCAAAATGAATTCTCCCGTTCCATCGGAATAAGAGAAAAAATAAAAAAATAAAAACAGACTACACATTTTCAAGAAAGTTGCGTGATGAGGTTAATCCCAGCTCAGAATATCTTCGAGCCTTGCGTCTCTGTGGAAAATAGACGGTCTCCCTCCACCGCGTGCTGAAAAAAGAGAAAATCGTTAGTTATTAAATATTTAAAATAAATAAATACATAAACTCCGACTCCTTACCGTGTACATCCGCGGATCGTTTTACGGGTCTCTCCCACTGACCCGCTTCTCCATGGGCTGTGACAGAAAAAATCGGGTTATTCCAGAGTTTTAATCGTGATTTAATCTCGATCGCTGTACTTACATCTGCGTGGTGAAGTCGGGGCTTCCAGCCTTCGAACTTCTTCAGGGGGCTCTGACTTGATTTCTAGAATTAACATAAATAAATGAATACAAAGCATCACCCTCGCAAGCGGATATTCTGTACTATTTCAAATATATTACCGAGGACGGGTCCGAACGCGCTCTGGACCGTCTGCGTGGTTTTGTCTAAAAAAAAAAAAAAAAAAAAAGACAGTTTCAGACGGCGTGCATCATTTAAAAACACTCATTTCTATCAAAACAGATTACTTAAATCACTTACCCTGAAAGCTGATGCGGTTTTTGCACTCTGCTCGAAGACAAGAAAACTTAATTAAACAACATGGTTTTCCAGGATTTTTTCCGCAAATTTATTCTATTTTATACCCATAGCTGGGGGTCCAGGCATCTTCACTCTTCACCGGTCGTAGTGGAAATGCTCGCTGACTCGTTCCAGGGACGTAAGTGATAAGGAGCATTGTTTATTGTTCGGGCTCGGGGCAGCATCTCCGCTCAGCGGGTGTCCCGCGCCCCATGATCGATCGGCTAATATCTTAAAAGAAAACATCATCTGGCGTGAGTGATAAGGAGCATTGTTTATTGTTCTTCGGGTTCATCACCTCGGGGCAGCATCTCCGCTCAGCGGGTGTCCCGCCACACACACACACACACACACACACACACACACACACACACACACACACACACACACACACACACACACACACACACACACACACACACGCACACACACACGCACTCACACAGACACAGCGTCTGCAACAGGTTTTACAGCCGTGGGGTCATGTTTCCGCGAGCGGCTCTATGCGTGGGTATTTGACCGTCTTGCTGCAAAGACTTACAGCCGAGAGAGACGGGTATTTGTTCCCTTCTTTAATTTACGAATTAAAAAACAGAAAAGGAAACGTAATAATTTAAGAATTAAAGATATTAAAGGGGCATTAAATAATAGACAGTGATTTATGTTTAATTATTTCAGAATTAGTTAATTCTTTAATACATTAAAAAGATCTAGGTATTTTTAATCATTCTTTAATTCATGAAATAAAATGACATTAAAATATTAGACCCTGGGTGGGAGGGGAGGTATGGCTTGGAGGCGGTGCTTGGCCGGGGTTAGGGGAGGAGCTTGGGGGTGGGGCTAGGGGAGGAGCCAGGGGCGGAACTAGGGGAGGAGCCGGGGGCGGGGCTTAGGGGCGGGACATACTGACGTCATCGACTCTGATTGGA
Source organism: Thalassophryne amazonica (assembly GCF_902500255.1). Taxonomy (NCBI): domain Eukaryota; kingdom Metazoa; phylum Chordata; class Actinopteri; order Batrachoidiformes; family Batrachoididae; genus Thalassophryne; species Thalassophryne amazonica. The sequence goes on from NC_047110.1 coordinate 3,718,106, forward strand.
TGTGACGTCATAAGGGGCGGGGGCTCGGAGGCGGGACTAGGGGCGGGGCATAATGACATCATCGATTATGATTGGCTGTGATGTCATAAGGGGCGGGGCTTGGAGGCGGGACTAGGGGAGGGGCTTAGGGGCGGGACATAGTGACGTCATCAATTCTGATTGGCTATGATGTCATAGAGGGGGCGGGGCTTAGTGACATGGCCGATTTTGATTGGCAGCTGTCACTTTTTTGACGAAAGGTGGGTCAGTTTTCTCTCTAATGGGTGTAGACTGAATGTGAGAAAGGTACCGGCACGTGCAATTGCGCAAAGAGAATTTTGCAATGTTCAAAAAAATCCTTCATGTATAAATGTCGTGCAACATTGCGTGATCTACTCACCAACACTACATGCAGCTTATCAAGTCAAGTAAAGAAGTGGACAGAGTGAATGGTTGCGTCAGCGCACCGCATCAGAGCACAGCTCGTCTGAACGATTATACTCACTCACTCACTCATCTTCAACTGCTTTTCCGGGTTCGGGTCGTGGGGGCAACAGCTCCAGCAGGGGACCCCAGACTTCCCTTTCCTGTGCCACATTGACCACCTCTGACTGGGGGATCCCGAGGGTCTCCTCCTAGATGGATGTGCCTGGAACACCTCCTTTACCAGATGCCCGAACGACCTCAGATGGCTCCTTTCAATGCGAAGGAGCAGCAACTCTACTCCGAGCTCCCCACGGACGACCGAATTTCTCACCCTATCTCTAAGGGAGACACCAGCCACCCTCCTGAGGAAGCCCATTTCGGCCGCTTATACCCGTAGTCTATTTCTTTCGGTCCTGACCCAACACTCATGACCATAGGTGAGAGTAGGAACGAAGATTGACCAGTAGATCAAGAGCTTCACCTTTTGAGTCAGCTCCCTTTTCGTCACAGCAGTATGGTAGAGTGAATGCAGTACCACCCCTGCTGCACCGATTGTCCGGCCAATCTCACACTCCATCATCACCTCACTCGTGAACAAGACCCCGAGGTACTTGAACTCCTTCAGTTGGGGCAAGGCCATATTCCCTAACTGGAGTAGGCAATCCATCAGTTTCCTGCTGAGAACCATAGCCTCAGATTTAGAGGTGTTGATCCTCAACCCAGCCGCTTCACACTCAGCTGCAAACCGATGCAGTGAATGTTGGAGGTCACCAGCCTATGAAGCCAACAGGACCACATCATCTGCAAAAAGCAGTGATGAGACCCTGAGCCCACCAAACTGGAAATCCTCCTCCCCCCGACTACGCCTCAATATCCTGTCCATGAATATCACAAATAGGATTGGTGACAAGTTGCAGCCCTGGCGGAGGCAAACCTCCACCGGAAACGAGTCCGACTTACTGCCGGGCACCCGAACACAGCTCTCGCTTTGCGAGTACAGAGATTGGATTGCCCTGACAAGGGACCCCTCATTCCATATTCCCACAGCTCCTCCCACAGTATCTCCCAGGGTACCCGATGATACGCCTTCTGCAAGTCCACAAAACACATGTAGAATAGGTGGGCATACTCCCAGGCACCATCCAGGATTCTTGTGAAAGTAAAGAGCTGGTCGGTTGTTCCATGACCAGGACAGAACCCGCATTGTTCCTCTTCAATCCAAGGTTTGACTATCAGCTGAACCCTCCTTTCCAGCACCCTGGAGTAGACTTTACCAGGGAGGCTGAGTAGTGTGATGCCCCTGTAGTTGGCACACACTCTCTGGTCCCCCTTTTTAAATATGGGACCACCACCCCAGTTTGCTACTCCTTAGGCACTGTCCCATGTCCCAGACCTCAATGCAGTGTTAAAGAGATGTCTCATCCAAGACAATCCCTCCACACCCAGAGCCTTCAGCATTTTTGGACGGATCTCATCAACTGTGGCCTTGCCACTGCGGAGTTGTTTGATTACCTCAGTGACTTCCACCAGGGAAATTGATGAAAATCCTCCATCAGCTTCCAGCTCTGCCCCTACTATAGAGTGTGCTCCGGTCTGATGCAGGAGTTCCTCAAAGTGTTCCTTCCAGCACCGGATTACATCCAAAGTTGAGGTCAACAGAGTCCCATCCTTACTGTAGACAACTTGGATGGTTCCCCGTTTTCCTGTCCCGAGGTGCCTCACGGTCCGCCAGAAGCATCTTGGTACCGACCGAAAGTCCTTCTCCATGGTTGCTCCAAACTCCTCCCACACCCGCTGCTTTGCCTCCCCCACAGCAGAGGCTGCTGCCCTTTGGGCCTGTCAATACCTTGCAACTGCCTCTGGAGTCCTCTGAGATAACATATCCCAGAAGGGCTCCTTCTTCAGTCGGACGGCTTCCTTGACCACCAGTGTCCACCATGGTGTTTGAGGGTTGCCACCCCTTGAGGCACCTAAGACTTTCAGACCACAGCTCTTCACTGCAGCTTCAGCAATGGAAGCTTTGAACATTGCCCATTCTGGTTCAATGCCCCCAACCTCCACAGGGATGCTAGAGAAGCTCTGCCGGAGGTGTGAGTTGAAGATCCATCAGACAGTGGGCTCCTCCAGATGTTCCCAGTTTACCCGTACTATCCGTTTGGGCTTACCAGGTCTGTCCAAAGTCCTCCCCCACCCTCTGATCCAACTCACCACCAGATGGTGATCAGTTGACAGCTCTGCCCCTCTCTTCACCCAAGTGTGCAGAACATGTGGCTTTAAATCAGATGATGTGATCACAAAATTGATCATCAATCTTCAGCCTAGGGTGCTCTGGTAACATGTAAGGATTACTCTGTAGTTTTCTCTGGGCCCCTCCCCAATCGGACCGGGAGTGACATGTTTAGCCGCATGTTCTCCTTGAATTGCTGGCTGTCTGAGTGGTGTCCAAAAAATGAGGTGGGCTTCATAGATAATTGGCAAAGCTTCTGGGGAAAACCTGGTCTTGTTAGGAGAGACGGCATCCATCCCACTTTGGATGGAGCAGCTCTCATTTCTAGAAATCTGGCCAATTTTCTTAAATCCTCCAAACCGTGACTATCCAGGGTTGGGACCAGGAAGCAGAGTTGTAGTCTTACACACCTCTCTGCAGCTTCTCTCCCCCTGCCATCCCCTCATTACCCCATCCCCGTAGAGACGGTGCCTGCTCCCAGACCACCAACAACCAGCAAAAATCTATTTAAGCATAAAAATTCAAAAAGAAAAAATAATATAGCACCTTCAACTGCACCACAGACTAAAACAGTTAAATGTGGTCTATTAAACATTAGGTCCTCTCTCTTCTAAGTCCCTGTTGGTAAATGATATAATAATTGATCAACATATTGATTTATTCTGCCTAACAGAAACCTGGTTACAGCAGGATGAATATGTTAGTTTAAATGAGTCAACACCCCCGAGTCACACTAACTGTCAGAATGCTCGTAGCACGGGCCGAGGAGGAGGATTAGCAGCAATCTTCCATTCCAGCTTATTAATTAATCAAAAACCCAGACAGAGCTTTAATTCATTTGAAAGCTTGTCTCTTAGTCTTGTCCATCCAAATTGGAAGTCCCAAAAACCAGTTTTATTTGTTATTATCTATCGTCCACCTGGTCGTTACTGTGAGTTTCTCTGTGAATTTTCAGACCTTTTGTCTGACTTAGTGCTTAGCTCAGATAAGATAATTATAGTGGGCGATTTTAACATCCACACAGATGCTGAGAATGACAGCCTCAACACTGCATTTAATCTATTATTAGACTCTATTGGCTTTGCTCAAAAAGTAAATGAGTCCACCCACCACTTTAATCATATCTTAGATCTTGTTCTGACTTATGGTATGGAAATAGAAGACTTAACAGTATTCCCTGAAAACTCCCTTCTGTCTGATCATTTCTTAATAACATTTACATTTACTCTGATGGACTACCCAGCAGTTGGGAATAAGTTTCATTACACTAGAAGTCTTTCAGAAAGCGCTGTAACTAGGTTTAAGGATATGATTCCTTCTTTATGTTCTCTAATGCCATATACCAACACAGTGCAGAGTAGCTACCTAAACTCTGTAAGGGAGATAGAGTATCTCGTCAGTAGTTTTACATCCTCATTGAAGACAACTTTGGATGCTGTAGCTCCTCTGAAAAAGAGAGCTTTAAATCAGAAGTGTCTGACTCCGTGGTATAACTCACAAACTCGCAGCTTAAAGCAGATAACCCGTAAGTTGGAGAGGAAATGGCGTCTCACTAATTTAGAAGATCTTCACTTAGCCTGGAAAAAGAGACTGTTGCTCTATAAAAAAGCCCTCCGTAAAGCTAGGACATCTTTCTACTCATCACTAATTGAAGAAAATAAGAACAACCCCAGGTTTCTTTTCAGCACTGTAGCCAGGCTGACAAAGAGTCAGAGCTCTATTGAGCTGAGTATTCCATTAACTTTAACTAGTAATGACTTCATGACTTTCTTTGCTAACAAAATTTTAACTATTAGAGAAAAAATTACTCATAACCATCCCAAAGACGTATCGTTATCTTTGGCTGCTTTCAGTGATGCCGGTATTTGGTTAGACTCTTTCTCTCCGATTGTTCTGTCTGAGTTATTTTCATTAGTTACTTCATCCAAACCATCAACATGTTTATTAGACCCCATTCCTACCAGGCTGCTCAAGGAAGCCCTACCATTATTTAATGCTTCGATCTTAAATATGATCAATCTATCTTTGTTAGTTGGCTATGTACCACAGGCTTTTAAGGTGGCAGTAATTAAACCATTACTTAAAAAGCCATCACTTGACCCAGCTATCTTAGCTAATTATAGGCCAATCTCCAACCTTCCTTTTCTCTCAAAAATTCTTGAAAGGGTAGTTGTAAAACAGCTAACTGATCATCTGCAGAGGAATGGTCTATTTGAAGAGTTTCAGTCAGGTTTCAGAATTCATCATAGTACAGAAACAGCATTAGTGAAGGTTACAAATGATCTTCTTATGGCCTCGGACAGTGGACTCGTCTCTGTGCTTGTTCTGTTGGACCTCAGTGCTGCTTTTGATACTGTTGACCATAAACTTTTATTACAGAGATTAGAGCATGCCATAGGTATTAAAGGCACTGCGCTGCGGTGGTTTGAATCATATTTGTCTAATAGATTACAATTTGTTCATGTAAATGGGGAATCTTCTTCACAGACTAAAGTTAATTATGGAGTTCCACAAGGTACTTTATACATGCTTCCCTTAGGCAGTATTATTAGACGGTATTGCTTAAATTTTCATTGTTACGCAGATGATACCCAGCTTTATCTATCCATGAAGCCAGAGGACACACACCAATTAGCTAACTGCAGGATTGTCTTACAGACATAAAGACATGGATGACCTCTAATTTCCTGCTTTTAAACTCAGATAAAACTGAAGTTATTGTACTTGGCCCCACAAATCTTAGAAAACATGGTGTCTAACCACATCCTTACTCTGGATGGCATTACCCTGACCTCTAGTAATACTGTGAGAAATCTTGGAGTCATTTTTGATCAGGATATGTCATTCAAAGTGCATATTAAACAAATATGTAGGACTGCTTTTTTGCATTTACGCAATATCTCTAAAATCAGAAAGGTCTTGTCTCAGAGTGATACTGAAAAACTAATTCATGCATTTATTTCCTCTAGGCTGGACTATTGTAATTCATTATTATCAGGTTGTCCTAAAAGTTCCCTAAAAAGCCTTCAGTTAATTCAAAATGCTGCAGCTAGAGTACTGACGGGGACTAGAAGGAGAGAGCATATCTCACCCATATTGGCCTCTCTTCATTGGCTTCCTGTTAATTCTAGAATAGAATTTAAAATTCTTCTTCTTACTTATAAGGTTTTGAATAATCAGGTCCCATCTTATCTTAGGGACCTCGTAGTACCATATCACCCCAATAGAGCGCTTCGCTCTCAGACTGCAGGCTTACTTGTAGTTCCTAGGGTTTGTAATAGTAGAATGGGAGGCAGAGCCTTCAGCTTTCAGGCTCCTCTCCTGTAGAAGCAGCTCCCAATTCAGATCAGGGAGACAGATACCCTCTCTACTTTTAAGATTAGGCTTAAAACTTTCCTTTTTGCTAAAGCTTATAGTTAGGGCTGGATCAGGTGACCCTGAACCATCCCTTAGTTATGCTGCTATAGACGTAGACTGCTGGGGGGTTCCCATGATGCACTGTTTCTTTCTCTTTTTGCTCTGTATGCACCACTCTGCATTTAATCATTAGTGATCGATCTCTGCTCCCCTCCACAGCATGTCTTTTCCTGGTTCTCTCCCTCAGCCCCAACCAGTCCCAGCAGAAGACTGCCCCTCCCTGAGCCTGGTTCTGCTGGAGGTTTCTTCCTGTTAAAAGGGAGTTTTTCCTTCCCACTGTAGCCAAGTGCTTGCTCACAGGGGGTCGTTTTGACCGTTGGGGTTTTACATAATTATTGTATGGCCTTGCCTTACAATATAAAGCGCCTTGGGGCAACTGTTTGTTGTGATTTGGCGCTATATAAAAAAATTGATTGATTGATTGATGTACACTTATGAGCATCCTTATGTTCGAACATGGTGTTCATTATGGACAGTCCGTGACTAGCACAAAAGTCCAAGAAAAATGACCATTCGGGTTTGGATCAGGGAGGCCGTTCCTCCCAAACACCTCTCACACCTCTCCAGGTGTCTCTGTCATTGCCCACATGTGTGTTGAAGTCCCCCAGCAGAACACTGGAGTCTCCCACCGGAGCCCCATACATGCTGTTCGGGCATATGCAAAAACAACAGTTCCCCCCCTGCCACTCAAAGACACAGGGAGGTGACCCTCTCATCTACTGGAGTAAACTGCAATGTAGTGGCGCTCAGCCGGGGATTCTTGAGTATCTTCACACCCGCCCAGCGCCTCACCCCCTGGACAACTCCAGAGATGAATAAGGTCCAACCCCTATCAAGGAGAGTGGTTCCTGAGCCAAGGCTGTGCATGGAGGTGAGGCCCAACAGATCTAACTGGTATCGCTCCACCTCCTGCACAAGCTCCGGCTCCCTCCCCCACAGCGTGGTGACATTCCACACCCCCAGAGCTAGCCCCTGCCACCCGGGTCTGGTCCGCCGAGGCCCTCGACTTTCACTGCCACCCACGGGACAGCGCACCCGGCACCAGCGGTTCCCCCTGCGGGTGCTGAGCCCACAGGGTGGAGATGGAAAGTCCATGTTGCTTTTTTGGGCTGTGCCCAACTGGGCTCCGTGGCAAGCCCAGCCACCAGGCGCTTGCTGATGGGCCCTACATCCAGGCCTGGCTCCAGATTAGGGCCCGGGCTTCCTCCAGGCCAAGTCATGTTTTCTCTACCTCGTTTTATCATGGTGTCTTGTGAAACATTCTTAGTCTGGCCTCTCGCCTGAGACCAATTTGCCATGGGAGACCCTACCAGGAGCACAAAGACTCCAGACAACACAGCTCTCAGGTTCATAGCGGCACACAAACCTCTCCACCACGATAAGGTGATGGTTCCCGGATAGGTGAACGATTATAATGAGATGTTTAGTATATTTATGATAGATTTAACATCTTGTGAACGATTATAACGAGATGTTAAATCTATCATAAATATACTTTTACAACTGCACACAAGAAGGAAAGAACTTGCAACTATTTTACCAAGCTATGACAATGTAAACATGACAAATAATTACCTTTTTAGATGGCTCCAAATGCTTTCTCCGTCTCGTTCAGCACACGCTTGAACAGCTGCTGTTGGAGTGCTCCTCTGTGATTCAGGAAGCAATTAGAGCTGTTTTCAACAGCTAACTCACAGAGAAAATGATTAATCTGCCACAAAATAATTATTTTATATACGCAGCATCCAGCGCACAGCATGTGGCAGCCGATGGAACAAAGCACGTCGTCCATCTGGGAACACAGCTGGTGGGTATCACAATGATGTGCGTGCAAGTGCGTGCATCAAAGTCCTGCAAGTGTCAGGAGCCCTTAGACCATTCGTCAAACATCAGATTCAGCAGGAGCAATGCGGAGTCTGTCCTGGTCATGGAGCAGTGGACCAGCTCTTTACCCTTGCAAAGATATTGGAATGGTCGTGGGAGTTTGACCAACCAGTCTGCATGTGTTCTGAATGGAAAGGTGTAGAACCAGACCCCTGAACATGTCCTGGGCAATTCTACGGCAACGGAATTACAATCTGAGCTAATCTGTCGTGGTTAGATGCCATATGTCCAGATTTTGCTACTGTTGTAATTCCATTACCATAGAATTGCCCTCGAGTGTATGTGTGTGTGTGTGTGTGGGGGGGGGGGGTCTACAGGAGTATGGAGTCCCTGAACAGCTGCAGTGTGCAATCCAGTCTCTACCCACCTAACACCTAACATTATATTTAGGTTATTGTTCTTAGAAACACTTCTAGAATGTTTTCCTTTTAAACAGCATTTCTCCTTTAATCCATCCATCCATCCATTTTCTTCCGCTTTATCTGGAATTGGGTCGTGGGGGCAGCAGCTCAAGCAAAGCCACCCAGACCTCCCGATCCACACACACACACCTCCCCCAGCTCCTCCGGGGGAACCCCAAGGCGTTCCCAAGCCAGCACGAGAGATGTAGTCCCTCCAGCGTATCCTGGGTCTTCCCCGGGGCCTCCTACCAATGGGACGTGCCCGGAACACCTCTCCAGCGAGGCGTCCAGGGGGCATCCGGAAAAGATGCCCAAGCCACCTCAACTGACTCCTTTTGATGTGGAGGAGCAGCGGCTCGACTCCGAGCTCCACCTGAGTGACCGAGATCCTCACCTATCTCTAAGGGAGCGCCCAGCCACCCTGCGGAGGAAACTCATCTCGGCCGCTTGTTACTCGCGATCTCGTTCTTTCGGTCATGAGCGAAATCTCATGGCCATAGGTGAGGATCGGAACGTAGATTGATCGGTAAATCGAGAACTTTGCCCCCTACCTCAGCTCTCTCTTCACCACGACGGTCTGATACAGCGAACGCATCACTGCAGACGCTTGCACCGAATCTGTCTATCAATCTCACGCTCCATTCGTCCCTCACTTGTGCACAAGACCCCGAGATACTTAAACTCTTCCACTTGAGGCAAGGACACTCCACCGACCTGAAGAGGGCAAAGCACCTTTTTCCGGTTGAGAACTATGGCCTTGGATTTGGAGGTGCTGATTTTCATCCCGGATGCTTCACACTCGGCTGCAAACCACCCCAGTGCACGTTGAAGGTCCTGATTTGACGAAGCCAACAGAACCACATCATCCGCAAACAGCAGAGATGAGATTCTGTGGTTCCCAAACCAGACCCCCTCTACACCCTGGCTGCGCCTAGAAATTCTGTCCCATAAAAATAATGAACAGAACCGGTGACAAAGGGCAGCCCTGGCTGAGGCCAATGTGCACTGGAAACAGGTTTGACTTACTACCAGCAATGTGAACCAAGCTCCTGCTGTGGTCGTACAGGGACCGGATAGCCCTTAGCAAAGGACCCCAGACTCCATACCCCCGGAGCACTCACCACAGGGTGCCCCGAGGGACACGGTCGAACGCCTTTTCCAGATCCACAAAACACGTGGATCGGTTGGGCGAACTCCCATGAACCCTCGAGCACCCGATGGAGCGTGTAGAGCTGGTCCAGTGTGCTGCGACCAGGACGAAAACCACACTGCTCCTCCTGAATCCGAGGTTCGACCATCGGTCGAATTCTCCTCTCCAGTACTCTGGAATAGACCTTACCGGGGAGGCTGAGGAGTATGATCCCCCTATAGTTGGAACACACCCTCCGGTCCCCCTTCTTAAACAGATGGACCACCACCCCGGTCTGCCAATCCAGAGGCACTGTCCCCGATCGCCACGCGATGTTGCAGAGGTGTGTCAGCCAAGACAGTCCCACAACATCCAGAGACTTAAGGTACTCAGGATGGATTTCATCCACCCCAGGAGCCTTGCCAAAGGAGCTTTCTAACCACCTCGGTGACTTTGGCCTGGGTAATGGATGAGTCCACCTCTGAGTCCCCAGTCTCTGCTTCCTCTTCGGAAGACGTGACGATGGAATTGAGGAGATCCTCGAAGTATTCCTTCCACCGCCCGACAACATCCCCAGTCAGGGTCAACAGCTCCCCACCCGCACCGTAAACAGTGCTGGTGGAGAGCTGCTTCCGCCTCCTGAGGCGTCGGACGGTTTGCCAGAATCTCTTCGAGGTCGACCAATAGTCCTCCTCCATGACCTCCCCGAACTCCTCCCAGACCCGAGTTTTTGCCTCTGCGACTGCACGGGCTGCAGCACGCTTGGCCTGCCGGTACCTGTCAGCTGCCTCCGGGGTCCCACCTACCAACAAAGATAAGTAGGACTCCTTCTTCAGCTTGACGGCATCCCTTACTTCCGGCATCCACCACCGGGTTCGGGGATTGCCACCATGACAGGCACCAGAGACCTTGCGACCACAGCTACGAGCGGCCGCATCGACAATGGAGGTGGAGAACATGGGTCCACTCAGACTCCATGTCTCCACCTCCCCTGGGATCTGGGAGAAGCTCTCCCGGAGGTGGGAGTTGAAGACATCACTGACAGAGGGTTCCGCCAGTCGTTCCCAGCAGACCCTCACAATCCAAAACTCGTGGCCGAAGGTCAGATGATACGACTACAAAGTCCATCATCGACCTCCGGCTCAGGGTGTCCTGGTGCCATGTGCACTTATGGACATCCTTTTGCTCGAACATGGTGTTCGTGATGGACAAACTGTGATATGGGCGTTGAAATCCCCCAGGAGAACAATGGAGTCCCCAGTCGGAGCGCAATCTAGTACCCCTCCCAGGGACTCCAAGAAGGTCGGGTACTCTGCACTGTCGCTCGGTCCATAGGCCGAGACAACGGTGAGAGACCTGTCCCCGACCTGAAGGTGTAGGGACGCGACCCTCTCGTTCACTGGAGTGAACTCCAGCACATGATGACTGAGCTGGGGATCAATAAGCAATGCAACCCCAGCTCTCTGCCTCTCCCCGTGGGCACCGCCAGAAAAATGAAGCGTCCAGCCCCTCTCCAGGAGTTGGGTACCAGAGCCCAAGCTGTGCGTGGAGGTGAGCCCAACTATCTTTAGTCGGTATCTCTCAACCTCCCGCACAAGCTCAGGCTCCTTCCCCCCCAGCGAGGTGACATTCCACGTCCCAACAGCCAGGGGCTGTGAGCATGGACTGGGCCGCCGGGCCACCCGCCCTTGACCGCCACCCAATCCTCTCCGCACCCGACCCCCATGGCCCCCTCTGCAGGTGGTGAACCCACAGGAGGGCAGGCCCACGTCGCTCTTTTGGGCTGATCCCGGCCATGCCAGGCCTGGCTCCAGGGTGGGGCTCTGGCTCCGCCATACCGGGTGACGTCTTGGTCCTTGATTTTTTACTGGTCATGGAGGTTCTGAACTGCCCTTAGTCTGACCCATCACCTAGGACCTGTTTGCCTTGGGAGACCCTACAAGGGGCACAAAGCCCCTGACAACATAGCTCCTAGGATCATCTGGGTACGCAAACTCCCCCACCACGATAAGGTGGCAGCTAGGGGGCAGCATTTCTCCTTTAATTTGGGTTAGCTTATTGTTAGGAAACATTACCTAAAAACTCTCTGACACAGACAACAATTGAGACACTACAGGAAACACGTTTCAGTTTCTAACATCTTTTGTTTAATGGCTTGAGTCCAGAAGATCCCTAAAAGCCCTCCCTTCATCTGAAGCTTGCACATGTGTAATGGAAGTGAAACTTAACTGTCTGTTGAGACTTTGAACCAGTTATAACCAGGTTCCAGGCACTTCTAAACAGATAACAAAAGCAAATATTTAACTAATGTAAAATAATAAAATAAGGAATAAGGAATACTTAAACTCCTCCACTTGAGGCAAGGACACTCCACCCGCACCATAAACAGTGCTGGTGGAGAGCTGCTTCCACCTCCTGAGGCGTCGGACGGTTTGCCAGAATCTCTTCGAGGCCGACCGATAGTCCTCTTCCATAGCCTCCCCGAACTCCTCCCAGACCCGAGTTTTTGCCTCTGCGACCGCACGGGCTGCGGCACGCTTGGCCTGCCGGTACCTGTCAGCTGCCTCTGGGGTCCCACCTACCAACAAAGATAAGTAGGACTCCTTCTTCAGCTTGACGGCATCCCTTACTTCCGGTGTCCACCACCGGGTTCGGGGATTGCCGCCGCAACAGGCACCAGAGACCTTGCGACCACAGCTACGAGCGGCCGCATCAGCAATGGAGGTGGAGAACATGGTCCACTCGGACTCCATGTCTCCAACCTCCCCCGGGATCTGGGAGAAGCTCTCCCGGAGGTGGGAGTTGAAGACCTCCCTGACAGAGGGTTCCACCAGTCGTTCCCAGCAGACCCTCACTATACGTTTGGGCCTGCCAGGTGTCAAGAAAGATGACTTTAAGCTTGCTTTTAGCTTGTTTTCATCTTGGAATATAGTACGTGCCATTGGATTAATATACATGCTGTTGGATTAAACTGGACAGTGTTTGGTACTTTCCCGGAGTAAGTGAGGTCATACTGGACTTTTCCATTGCAGATGGGGAGGCCCATGGAATGAACTCAGTGGTGAAGATGATGGAATATGTCTAAGAATGATTCTAAAATGGCAACGTATGATCAAATGAAGTATTAATGTGTTAAAAGTAATATCTAAGAATGATTCTAACATAACAAGTATGATTAAATGAATTATTAATGTAATATAATTAAGAGTTGATTAGAAAAAGTATGTTACAAATAAGTGAAATGAATGATTATATGAGTTGTTTTCATTGCAGTCAGAAGAAAGAGGAAGTGAAGTTGTTTTTCATTGCAGTTAGAGAGAAAGAGGAACTGAAGAAGTTGTTTTTAGTGCAGAGTCAGAAGAAAGAGGAAGTTAGTGATGTCACAAGCAGAGCAAGAGAAGCTGATGATAAACAACTGATCAAATGATTAAGATGTGGTGAAAATATAAAATGAATAATAAGGAATGAAAATGTTGTATATGATCATATAAATTGTTTTTATGTGAAAGAGAGTTGTAATGAAATGATTGAATATGATTGATGTGATTCTAAAGACATGATTTAAAAAGAATGAATTCTCAGAAAAGTTGAAGTGTTAACAGAAAAGAGGAACTTGAGAAATAAGTTACTGGCAAAGGGCTGCAGATGGCTTCCAGTAAGGGATGGAGAAGGGAGGAGGTTTTGAGTCACCATCATCCCCATGGTAACCAAGCTCATCTAAATACAAAGTATATAAACTGTAAAACACCAGGAAACGGGGTTATTCATCCAGGGAGAGGTGCTGTTGTCACTTCTCCCCTGCTACGAGGAGATCACAAGACTTGACCATCTTGTGAGCAGCAATTGGAATCATGGAGCGAGAGGATTGGAGCCATAAGAGATCATTTGAGAGAGTTTTCAACTCCCACTCAGGCCGTCCAGTCACGGAGTAGCAGAGCATTGGAGAATAATCACTGGCCTCAAGTCTGAGTGAGGAAGTTTCAACGTTTTCTCTCTCAAGGAACATCACAGCATACTAGAATGGATTAGATCAACTTTTGGTTGATTGAAGAAGGAATAAACTCTTATGTGGATTAATTTCCTGAAGGATTACAACATCATACAAGGATCGTGGTCAGCTAACAACTAATAGCTGATGAAGAGGAAATCAAGTTCATTGAACTGGGGATTTTAACATCAAAAACCTCCTTCCCTCACTCCTAGAAAAATTGTTAAGAAGTTAATCCAGTCCAGTCAAAATAAGATCAGACAGCATTATTGAATTAGAAACAAAAATCTCTGCCAATCAGTATTCTGATTATACTTGAATTACTGTTGTGAAATTATCATCATATAACCTATTTTGATTATGTTGTCGACACTTGCAAAACCTGCAATAAATTTCCAAGCATGCAGTTAAAGTGTTAAGGCTCGGACATTGGATTTATTGATGCTTCTTAAGGTGTAAAAGTTAAAGTTTATTGGGTGTATAACATCAAAAAGTGCTCTAAAAGGTTAATCTGGTTTTTAATGAAATTAACGCATCCTGGGGACTCGCTGTACGAGTCACTAAATTCAAAATCTAGCAACATTCCAAGAGCCCTGATCCATAAGAGGAGAGCTGCCGTTAACGGGCGTGGCCGGCTCGTATCCTGGTTCCAGAGAAGGCTATTCGACCGGGGTGCGAGATCAGCGTCAGCGGGGTGGACGTCCGGATGGAGGCAGTGAGCGGCTAGACGAATCTCCTCGCCACCAGCTTGAACAGCCTTTGTGCAGCCCTGCCGGGTAATACCCGTGGAGACACGAAGGTCGGACCCCAGAGACGGAGAGCTGGTTTTTAGTACACAAACACACTCATCGGAGGGTGAGCGTGTGCCGCGTGTATCTAAAAAATAATAATGGGATCTGACACGTGGCGCCCGAACAGGGACCTGACGAAGTGTAGTCGGGTCCGAGGAAGAATCCTGGCCAAAGGAGAGTCTTTGCCATTGGATAGGTGGAAGGCCCCTGAGTAGATCACCAAAGGAGACAGTGTTGTGGAGAGTGTCGGCTGATGGCCTGTATAGGTCCAGTAATGGCTTGAAACATACCTGTTTCCAGAGGTGTGAAAGTTTGGAGGCGACCACCAGAAGGACGAAGTAAAGACAACAGGAGCAAGTATCCCAGGGAGCTGGGATCAAGGACGAGAAGCAGACGTGTCACTGCTGGATCGTCTGAACTGGGACGAGAAGCAGACGGAGATAGCCTGCTGGATCGTCACGACGACGAGGAAGGGAAGCAGACGAGGGAGCCTGCTGGATCGGATCGTCAAGAGAGCAGGTATGAGAGTATACCGTGCAAAATGGTGATCTACAAGAGAGAATAGGATCATCAACCCGTGAGGTTCCTGAGGGGAGAAGCGGGAAAAGGAGCAGCTGATTTGGAATTAACCTCTGGAATTAGCGCTGAATAGCCAAGTAGTCTGTCACTCATCCCTGACTCAAGGCGCCAAGAGAGGCTTTGAGAGGCAGACGACTCGAGACGACAAGGACCATAGCTGAAGTCAAGGAGACGACAGTGGTGGAATCGACAATCTCAGCAACCGAGAGAATAAAGAGAGGATAATCAGTACGCAACAGTAAGGTTAGTGTTAAAAACAAGCAGTAAAAATATGGCTGAAGAAGAGTCAGGACCCGTAGCAACCCCTGAATCCGAACAAGACGAGGAAAAAGAAGTGAATATTCGGCCACACAGAGTGGTATTGTATGGACGAGGATATGATTCTTGGGCAGAAACAGTTCAAAAATATGTCAGAGATCAAAGTGTAGAAACTGATGAAGAAAGTTTCAAAGAAGCTATGGCAGGAACAATACACACATTAGGGATATATTATCCAGGTCAGCATAAGGAGGGGCAGATCCTGGCCGTTTTGGAAAGCCCACCAGTCCCAAAGGACAAGACGGGGACCAGAGAGTGGCTTGAGTGGTGGTGTAAACTTCTCGGAGAAGAGTGGAAAAGAGGACAAATCACCACCTTAATAAGTCCTGAGAAAAGTTATGACTCCATAGTAAAAATGACAGCTGGGTTGTTGGGAGTAGAGACGGTCCTGGTAGATGTTAAAGCAAAATCAGCGTCCGTGTATGCTGAGTTTAAGTCCATGGCAGAACGGCTAAAAGGGTTAGGAAGAATGCTTAAGGAACAATATCCTATAATGGAAGATAGGAATGGAAGTCAGTTCTTCGACAATGAAGACGAGAGCAAGATAGATTTCCAGGCCAAACCCGAACAAAGTGATGAGGAAAACAAGCCAGAGGAAAGTGAAGATGAATTGACATCCCCGGGAGGTCCTAATTCTGGAGTAAATGGTCAAGAATATAAAAGCCCGGACCAGCTCCATACAAGCTTTGACCCGGTGTGGCAAAATGTGCCCTTAGGAAGTGTGAGAGGAACAACCTCAACAGTTAAAAAACAGACAGAATGCCTGATTGAACAGGATAAAAGACGACAAAGCCTTCAGGGAGTATCTGGACAGATATTCCATCAATCGCCGGAATGTGGGCCCAGAAGCTTGGGACAGCTTAAATCTGAAGAATGTGCTGCCGGACCGAGTTACCATATTAAAGAGGAAGGCCGTTCTCAGGAAATCTTTAGAAAATCTAAAGCAAAAACCCCCCATGTATACATTGAATCTGACTACATGGAGGACTTGAACCCTATGCCCGAAGGAACCAAAAAAATGGTGACCCAAGATGGAAGACGGGCATATCATTATTTTGGCAGTCCTTGGGATATAGATGGAGATAGTCTCATTGTCTTCACAAATTACAGACTGAAAATTGCCATCCGAAAATTCCGAGCAAAGCTCAAGGAGCGGGCAGGCAAAGAATACCAAGAGGAGCTTAAGAATATAAAGGGGAGAAGTCTGGACGGAAAATCGATGGTGATAACAAGTGCACCACGAATGGATTATCATGCACTCATACATGTGCCCTTTGAAAGCTACCCTGGGAGAGAAAATTCAATCGAATACACGGAGAAAATGTTTAAAAATCTGGGAACAGCTATTGATTTGGCCAAAGAACGCCAGCATCGGCGAGTGGTGATATGTGTGGACGGATTACGATCTGGACATATGACATGGGAAGAGGCAGAAAAGGTTGCCATGGCAGCCGTGAACCTACACATGCGTACCCCAGGAGTATGGGGATCAATGAGAGAAATAGTGGTGGTCACTAGCAATGAGCAGGAGCAAGATCGAGTGAGAAGGGCACTTGAAGCGGTGAACCTAGGACCAAATAGAGCAGGTCCAAAGAAGGGTGCAGTTGGAGCAAGTGGAGTGGCAACTAGTCCTCCGTTAGTGATGCAGCCCATTCCCATGGCGACAAGTGAGAAAAGATCAGTACATGCTGTGGGAGTGCAGCGATTAAGGATTAAAACCCCACGACCAACATTAAAACAAGTTGCAAGTGGGCTCCAGACTATCATACACCCCACAGGCTCCCAATCTCAGATGAGAGAGCCTTTCCGGGCTCCTCCACCGGATAATGGAGAAGAGGATCCTATATTCATTCCTTTACCAGTCGGAAATACTGAAGCAACCGGGTCACCCCGAAAGTCAGAACAAAACGGGGACCCACAACAACAAGACCCATGTCCTCCCCATGAATCTGATATGGATGAGGACCAGGAAAGAGAGTCTGAAGAGGAGATCAATCCACCAGACTCAGAAGAGGATGAACCGCTATCTGTGGTAGGGGAAAGAGAAGTCTCATGCCCAGAACTACGAACTGGACGCTACAGAGGATGAAAGAAAGAAGTCGGGGTGTATAATGTGCGTGTGGCCTCTGAGAGAATTGCAAGAGATGTCAGAGTCAACCCAGTGGAGACCCGAGATAAGCGAAAAACCTATGCTCCAGAAGTTGGATAAACTGGGTATGATATCCCAGAAGAGTGGATAGAGCGACAAGATGAAAAGAAAACTCTCGAGGTAACAGCTACTGTTGGAGAGTGGGCTAATATACTAATGTGGCCTTTCTATCCTACACTAACTGCCTGTAAAGAGTTAACAAATAACTTCAGAGTCGCCTATTTAGGCGTTGCCCATGATGTGATGTTGAGAAAACTAAAAACAGCAGCTTTACGCTGGTCACGGCAAGTGTTGAGAGAAACCAATGAAGAAAATCTGGATGATGAGGGAGAAACAATTCTGCCATCGTCAGGATTACAATCGAGCCTCCCAAATCAGAACTTTCCTGCTGGATCTAGAGAGCAAAGTCTGCCAGCAATTCAAGCTGAAATTCAAGCAGACGGCAGGGAATTCCGTGAATTCAAGAAATTAAAAATGCTGGTGAGAGAGAAAGAACCAAATGAAGACCTAAAGGACTATTTGAAAGAAGTGTGGCCCCTTATTGACAGAGTTTCTAACAGTGAAGAGGGTAAATCTATGTGGCTAGCCCAAGTTACCAGTCAACCCATCAGTCGGGGTGAACCAGCATGAAACCATTATGCCAGGTTAGTGTTGGAAGATCCCAACGATGAAGATTCCCATATTGCTCGAGCTAAAGCTGGACTAGACAAAGGTCAAACATTGGTTCAAGTTTGGCATGGGCTGAAACAGACGATTTTGCCACAACGCTATGTTAGGGCACTGAGAGAGGTCACTAAAGGAAGAAGAGGGGAGATAACTTTTGTAAAAATGCCCATAGACGGCACTACAGTCCCACAAATGGATGCGGTGGTAAAGAGCTGGGATTTGGAGCAGCAGTTCTATGAAGAAAAGAGGAAGAAGGAGAGCACACCGAGATCAGGACAAAAACCGGTGGGAGTGGAGAAAAGAAATTCAGTGCCTAAACCACCACCTCCTCAGTCACATCAAACACCACAGAGGAATAATCAAAGGCCTCCAGCTGGACAATGGAGCTCTCGGCCGAGAGGTCCACCACCTCCACCACCACAATCGCGACCTACACCTGCACCTCGTAGTGGTGGCTATCTCCCTAAAGAGGAGTACGACAAATTAACTCCAGAACAAAGAAAAACCCTCCAGGAAGTCCGCCAAGCTACAGCGGCAGCTGGAGGGCAAAAGAAGTAATGGCTTCGGAGGCGCGGGTCACGCTAGACCATGCCTACTGGGAAGGGGATGATATCTACACTGATGTAGATGGAGAACCGTACCTGGTGGACACGGGAGTGGAGGTGTCCATGACCCGCAGAAACCTTGTCACCATAGGATACCTATTGATCCAGTATGCAAATGGGGCAACGGAGAGAACACCATTTGGAATATGGAAAGGGATAGTTTGGTTAAAAGGCCCCTTTAATTTGATATCAGTCAAGGATTTGAGAGAATTGCATCAGCCCAAAAGACTTCGAACTCTAATAAGACGACGAGTGAAAAAATTACAAGCAAGAGTTGTACGAATGGGTATAACTCCAATTGGAAAGAGTCCGGTAAGCTGGTACAAAGAAGTGGATGTACCGGCTGTCACAGAAGAAAAAATTGAAGAAAGTGATTTCTCTGAAGCAGGGAAAGAAAAATTGAGGGAAATTATCTCCGAAGCTAAAGTAGCACGATTTAAAAATGACTGTGGAGATTTGGGGACTAAACACATTCATGTCATCGAAGGAGGAGTACATCCACCAGTGCGACAATATCCCTTGAACCCTGGAGCGGTTGAGGAAATGGATAAAATAGTGAAAGAATTGGAAGCTTTGGGGATCATTCGAGTGGAATTGAATCCGATCACTAACAGCCCCATCCAAGCAGTTAAGAAGCCAGAGTCGGCAGGAGGAGGCTGGAGACCAGTAATCAACCTCAAGGCTCTCAATCGACGAACAATAGCCAATAGAGCGAGTTTGATAAATCCCCAAGGAGCACTGAAAATGCTCCAAATTAAGAAATATAAATCATGCATTGATCTGGCAAATGGATTCTTTTCCCTGCGATTAGCAAAACAGTCACAAGGGAAAACAGCATTCACACATAAAGGGAAAAGTTATGTGTGGCAACGACTCCCGCAGGGATACAGAAATTCACCAAATGTGTTCCAAGCAGCAGTAATGGAAATATTGAAAGATTTGGGAGTAACAGTCTACATCGATGATGTGTTTATCGCAGATGATGATGAAAATGAACACCTAATGCGGCTGCAAAAGGTGATACAGAAGCTCACAGAAGCTGGATTAAAACTCAACCTGAAGAAATGTCAGTTTGGACAATTCAAAGTTAACTATTTGGGATTCCAGGTATCATCAGACCTGGGACTCTCAGAAGTATACCGAGAAAAACTGAGCCAGATTAAACCACCTCAATCTGAGAATGACCTACAGAAAATACTGGGATTGTGTAACTATGTGAGAGATCACGTTCCACACTATCAGAAATACGCAAAGCCCCTTTATGCTCGTCTCAAGAAGAAACCTAATGGACAAGAGCAAAAGCAATGGATTTGGACAGCTACAGATCAGGATTGCTTGGAAAAGCTAAAGAAAGCCATTCAAGACGCAGTTAGGCTGGAGCCACGTAGTCTGACTACTCGTCTGCTAGCCGAAATAAGCTGTGAAGAAGAGGATTCGGTGGTAAAAGTGAGCAATGAAGGAGGGGGTATGGTAACATTGTGGAGCTATACTCTGTATTCGATTGAGAGAAAATATCCACCGGAAGAAAAAGAACTGGCAGTCCTGGCTAGATATTGGAGTGCGTTGAAAGAACTTGCACAAGGACAGGGAATAAAAGTTATCACTCAAAGCCAAGTCCACCGGTTCCTAAGAAAAGGAACAATTGAGATACTAAAGCCACAAATGCCAGATGGGGAAGGTGGGAGGACATCCTGCTAGACCCTGAGCTGGAAATTGGGCCAAAACAGTCGGCGACAAAAAAGTTACCGAAGGAGAGGCAACTCCCTATGGAGCCATATGACTGGACTATGTACACTGATGGATCAAAGAAGGGTACAGACAATATAGCTTATTGGGGCTATATTCTGAAGTATCAAGATAAGGAGAAATATCATCGAAAAGGTCAAATGCCAGGGAGTGCCCAAGCTGGAGAAGTAACAGCAATACTGGAAGGACTCTTGGAGTTAAACAAGAGGAAAGTAAAAAGGGCTAAAGTGGTTACAGACAGTCATTACTGCGCACAAGCCTTGAAAGAGGACTTATCCATTTGGGAAGAAAATGGATTCGAGGGAGCTAAGGGGAAGCCTGTAGCTCATATGGATTTGTGGAGGAAAATAGCCGAGTTGAGGCTAACAATGGACTTAGATGTGGTACATCAGAAGGCCCATGTAAAAGAAGGAGCACATTGGAGCGGGAACAAAGAAGTGGACCGCTATGTGCAGCTGAGAAAAGTCGTCGTTGTCGGGATTGAGAAGTGGGAACAGACACCCAAGGGAAGGGTAGTTCCAAAAGAGTCCGTGAAAGAAGTGGTGCTGGCCGTACATGAAGTGCTTGGCCATGCAGGCACCATTCCCACACGGAAGGAGCTGGAGAAGCTGCAACTTTGGATTCCGAGAAACCAAGTCTGCCGAGTTCTCAAAGACTGTGAAGTATGTGGTCGATACAATGCAGGACGACGAGGACAAAGGGTAGATGGTTTCACCATAAAGAGTACTGTTCCATGGGGATCAGTATGTATGGATGTTGCCGGGCCCATGGGGGTGACCGGTAAGAAAGGAGAAAAGTATCTGTCGGTGCATGTGGACTCTATGTCAGGCTATGTGACTGTTAAGCCTGTGAGAAAAGCCAACGGCAGCAGTGTGATCAGCATGTTGGATCAAGTGTGTTCAAATCTGGGGATACCTAAGGAGCTGAGAACGGACAATGGGACACATTTCCGTAACGCTCAGGTTGACCAGTGGTGCCAGAAAAATGGAGTAATGAGAATTTACTCGCCCCCATACACCCCACAAGCAAATGGAGTTGTGGAAAGGGCTATTGGACTGGTGAAAAACTGGATTGGAAAAAATGCTAACACGAAGGAATGGAGTACTAAGGCCCTGGAAATTGGACAGGCCCTGAATGACCGCCAACGTGCCGGCAGGCCCACTCCTTCGCAAGAACTGAACCAACGCCCATTTTCGACACCGGAAGTGGGGCGGAGTCAGACTGAAAGGGACAGAGAACCAGAAGCAAAGATCCCATTCAAGGTTGGACAGAAGGTGTGGGTGAGAGCTCGAGATCACCCAACTAACACTGCTGTTAAACCTAAGTATGAGACCACAGATACAGTAGTGAAGATACTGGACAGTAACACAGTAGAGTTGAAGAGGAAAGGAATCCAAGGAGTGGAGCAGCTGAAGCCAACTCCTAACTAGACAAAACCAGGAGCTAACCATGGCCAAAAACACCCAAGATCTTCTACCCTTCGTCAGAATGGCCACTGTCAATGGGGTGGTTGCCTTAAGAAGAACAAGAGAAGGCCTCTGGGCAGGCAGAGCCCTGAGGATATTATATCATGCAAAGAAAGGATTTTTATCTCATGAAAAGGAGTTATTACAATGGAAAAAAGTTGAGAATCACTGTGTGGTTTGCCGCGGAGAAGTACAGCTGACGGTCCAATGGTCGGGACCTGGGGTTAGAAAACCCCCAATTCCAAATGGGGCAAAAAATGAATTCAAGCAATTACTTCACAAGCCGGTGAAGGTTTTGGATGCACTTGTATGTGGGTTATGCCGACTAACCCACTTGCCAAGAATGGTCTTTTACACCCAGTGGGACTTACGTGGAGACACTGTGGATATGCAGGTGTGTTCATGCTATTGGAATGGACGTGAGATCGAATATTGCCTGGTGTGTAAAGCAAGAACTCATATGGGAAGATTACTGCATGTGGCAAAAGCAGATGGATGGCAAGTGAGAAGGTTTTTAGACCCTCTGAGGACCTTTCACACTGATGAAACCTGTTGGGCTAATCCTGCAGCAACAACTGCGCTTGATCAAGCTGAGGGGAATCAAGGCAGCGGTGACGTGAGTCCAACGGCACCGAGTGTCTATCTGATGCTGGACACAACTAGAGCAGGAGGAAGTGATCAAGCTGCAGGAGGTGGTGAGCGGAAGCCCTCTTTGTTGCATAAAGCTATACATCAAAGTTGGTCCCAGGGTCCAGAGTATGGGAAAACTTATGACCCTCCAATAGATGCAATGCAAATTCCACTGGTGTTCAGAGTGTATAGAGATCTGGAGCGACCCGGATATACAGACATGATGGAAGGACTGACCGATGATCAACAGCAAAAAGCCCAAGAAGAAGGATGGATCGGCCCTTGGGAATTGACAACTTGGGCAAAATTGATAGAAGAAGTTCTAAAAAACCCAGAAATTCTACTGGAAGATGCAGAAGAGGTGCCACAAGAAAAAGGGGGAAGAGAAACCCTCCTGTATTATTCTACCACTGGACTAGACGCCTGGGGAAATAAAGCAGCAAAACCGAAGAAGAAGTCAGCCAAGTACCACGTGACACCCGAAGAATGGGTGAGGAAAAGGAGGATACAATCTAGAGGGGGAGTGGCCAGCAGAGCAGACACTCCTAGTAGGCCGGACCAAACAATTAAGGTGCGGCTCACAGTGCTGATGGTGTTGGTTCCCTATGTGGGGGTTTATTCTGTCGGAGCACACGTTGAACTCCTGGAGGAACAGCAGCAGTCGTTAGACCAACCGACTCAAGGTGAGGAAAAATCAAGAAAGTTTCGGAGTCGTTGGATGTTTCCCCTCCATTTTCCGTGGGACAAGGAAGAAGTAAAAAGAAGCGGCTGTTTGCAAAATGTCGCAAGGACCAAGTGTAAATAGAGTACCCATTATTAATAATCAAGGAAGATTTGGACCCTACATACAAAGTGACCTCGGTGCTGAGAAACTATACTTAAATTGGCCAGAAGAAGATTTTGAAGAAGAGGACTGGGAACTAGCATCTAAAGGATATTTTGTCACACATTATGAATATAAAAGAGATGCTGAATTAACAAAGACAACAGGACAAAAATTACTCGCTGAACGAGTGCTGAGCGATGTAGGTCTGCGGCATTGGTACGTGAAAGGACGACGAAGAATGCCCCAATCAGTTCCAAAATGTCCAGACACCTACCCATGAATATTAAATGTGGTTTACCTACAACTCAGAGACCTAAGATTCACATTGAGATGGGGGATTAATTATGTCGAGCCACTTCAAGGAGTCTATGTTGAAATATACCTTAACCAGTGCTTGATCTAGACGACAAGCCCCAAGATGCAACGTCAATTGAGCAGACGACTGCAAGACCCAAGATATCCCGTATTAGATAACTAGACATTAAATTTGAGAGTTATCGATCAACCCCTGGCCTGTATGAGCTGCCTACCCCCAACCATACCAACAATTTTTGTAAATCAAGACTTCTTCTATCTGTACAGAAGAGGAGTCTGGAACTGTAGTCAAGCAAGAAAAATTCAGCTTCAAATTGAGCCCAAGGATCAAGAAAACAAGCCTATAGTTCCCCTTTATCTAGCCCTATCACAAACCAGGTATTCTGGACACCAGTTTTGGCAGCATTGGCAAGATCTATGGGACTATGTACCCCTACATCGAGCACAGAGGATCCCCGAGGGACCCCTCCCTAAACCAGACAGAATGATTGTTACGATGTGGAAGTGGGCGTGGAAAGGAATGGATTCAGAACTTAAGCACCCATCTCCCATCTACACTCATCTCTCTAAGAGACAACAACTGTTCCCTATGGTGGTGTATCTTGGCAGGAAGAGAAGGAGACCGATGGCGGAGTAACAACTCACTCTGAATCATGCTGCGGACCTTCAAATTGGATGAAAATAATGTAAATAGTCTACGATCCGGGCCGAGAGGACTTACACCATATTTGGAATTACCCTACAAGAAAATATGTTTAAGCTGGCCGCAAAAGGATTACAAAGAAAAAGGATGGTTGCTGGGAACAGGAGGATACTTTGTAGATAATGACTCATATAAAAGAACTGCTGACCTTGCAGCGCCTGGAATATACAATCCTCTGGAACCTATCGTGAACAAAGTTGGACAACACTGGAATTGCCCTGGGGTCGGATGGAAGTTTTTTACCCAATTCCCCGGTGTCCAGACTTATACCCCTGCATCTTAAACGTGGTGTATGTACAGAAAAGGGGCTACAGATTTAAAATAAGATGGGGACCTAATTATGTTGATCCATTACAGGGAATGTATGTGGATATTTGGCTTGGATCTTTCCAGATCTGGACCAGTAGTCCCTATATGTTTAAAAGACTTCAACAAAAAGAGGCACGTTCAACTTTTTATTTGATTGAGAACCAAACTTTGCCAATATGTACGACAGTACAGTACCTTGACATCGAAAAAGGTGGAAGTGTTCCGCCTATTACAAGTGGATGGCGAACCAGAGTACTAGTGGGGCTTTGGCAACCCCCAAAGGCTATACTGATACGACTGGGCATAAAGTCGGGAAGAGGATTATTTCGGAGATCGACTCCTCTGTACTCTGTGATGGCACAGTATGTCTACAATGGAGCGGCATATTGGAACGCCTATGAGGATATCTTGCACCTACGTAGAGAATTGAATCCTGCATCTTCACAATGTTTCTTCACACCCCAGGGACCACCGCCTGAAATGAAGGAGGTGACAGTTGTCACTTGGAAATGGGCGTGGCGAGGACTAGATATTAGACTCCCATGGCCATCTCCCTTGTTAAACACTCTTCTACAGCAACGAGCATCAAGTGTCTCTGTTGGGAGCACGAGACAAACAACAGCACCTAAGATCATCTATCTCCGAGATGGGAGAACCACAGGAAGACAACGTGATCACCACGCAACCTCAAAGAATCAACAACAGACCAAGAGAAGGAGAATCTGGCATAGAAATGCCACTATTGCGACAACCTCAAAAGCAGGAGCCGCTGCCACCAGTACCAAGTGAATTCTACTACGGAAATGTTGGAATAAGGCAACAGCAACAAAAGCGGCCTTGGAAGAAAAAGTGCCTCCAATGTTGGAGTTGGATGGCCAGACTTACAGCATTATTAGTCGGCATTGCTGTACTTCTAGCTATCCTGTACCATTATGGTAGTACGCCCTGGACCTTAACCCATATCAGGGTCCAGTACGCAACAACTAAAACTTTTCAACAGACATGTTGGGGAGTTGAATCAAGAAACACCTACATGATATGGGACCAGAATTCTACAGAGAAATGGGCAAAGATGAAGAACCTAACTCAGCACATGCAAAAGACTAAGTGGTTGCAATACTTGAACGACAGTGGGGAATTTCCAACCGTCACTACCAATCACAACCTGACCACCAGAGCAGAGATCCTTCAAAACCTACAAGTGAGGGAGAAAGAGATTATCGTGGCGACCATCTTACGGTTAAAACAAAGAGAGCGAAGAGAAGTAGGCTGCACTTGGATAAGACCTGAACCTGGCGAGCCAGCCTGGTATTGCTCATGGGGATGCAGAGTACTACTGGGCTATCAAGCAGGATATTGGGAGAAAGAAGCTGTTTTTCCAGCATTACCAAGACATGATGTTTGCAGAATGATAATGCCTACCTGGAAACATTGGGGAAATTATAACCTCACCTGTGACAACACCCGCAGCAGAGTGCCGAAAGTGGATACTACATCTACAATAATCCCTCCGTTGAACAACGCTACCGATATGGGAACAGGAATATCATATTCCAAACCAACTGTCATCTCACCAGTAGCATTGGTGGGGCCCACAAAGATATCACCAACACAGAGAAAAACTAAACCACTCCCTACATCGCCAACACAGGATACCCCATAAGTATTAGAACCAAAAGTTAAAAATATCGATAACGTGATTAAAAATAGATGGAAGAAGATTCATGAGTATTGTGTAAAAGAAAAAGTGGCAAAATTAGATAGATGTTATTGGAATCGACCTATTGGATGTAAATCTCAAAATTACATGGTGCTTGCACCAGTTATCGATTTGATAGACAGGATTACTTGGAAACAAAAACAAGAGGCAAAACATGATGAATGGCTTAACGACACTTTTCCGTGGGTCTGGAGTGTTCCACTGATACATTTTGAGGGGAATTTTCCAAGGGGATACACGTGGACTGGGCATAGTTTGCGAGGTCCACATAAAGCAAAATTCTATGTGCAAAAACTACCAAAGCCTGATGAGCTAACGTCAGTACCTCGGGATGATTTTAGCAAAATTGATCAATGTGTGGCGAATAAAATCTATGGAAGCTTACATGAGACAGAATACCATAATAATTTGGCTGAAGGTTCTGGTAAATCCCCACGATGTCCCATAGACCAAATTAAGACAGGGAATTGGCTAAGATAGGTATATAACTGTACAAAGTTGTTACAGATTCCCACCATTAAGGGGACCCTTCAAGCATGGCAGGAAGGAGTTAGGCGTAGTAAGGACGTCACCTGGTGGGGAATGGAGAAATATGAAATTGAAGATTGGGTATTCCCCTGTTTAGATCAAAGTAATAATTATTGGGTTAAATATCAATACATCGCCACGGTCTACTCCAGAGATAGAGCTACTTGGTCTAGTGTACTCTGGAGACCAAATCCTTATGTTACGCCACAGCCCTGGAAAATGATTTGTAATAGACTTAATACTACATGCACGATAATCCTTGCCTGCCAAAATTGTAGAAAAGTTCCTAGCTGGGAAGAATATTGTGATGCTTACTATGACGGCGAGTACGACACTTATGGCCATTAAACAGTTTGGGAGAAGAATAGTGCAGGCGAATGGATAAGAGCTTTTCCACCCAACGTTGGATGTGCCAAGGCTGTCCTGGGACATGGAATGTCGAAAAGGAAGCAGATCCTAGGCCACATAGTGCCATTTGTTGGAGATGCTTTGATAATGCTTGAAGAAGGATATGCTTTCAAGAAAAGTCTATGTGAAGGACAAGAAATTGTCGGTTACGAATGGTTGGGACCCAATCGGATTTACAATAATGGTACATGTGAATCACCTGCAGAACATTGGTTAAGCTGTGGAAAAGGAAGAAGTCGGCATGAATGTTCTTGGTGGGAAAGAACGCAAATAATCGCTGGAGGAATCATCACCACTTTCGCTGCAGAGACCGGAGAAGTCATTAAAGAAGGTCTCGAAGTAGTGACTGGTTGGATTGGACATTTGTTTGGATATCTTTGGCCCTATCTGTTAATCATGATAGGACTTATTATTGCTGCAGTAATTGGATATGTTTTGATAAAAGGAAGTTTCGCAGCCGCCCTGCGCTTGTGTGGGAGGAGCACACAACGCAGTGAAATGGAGCCCCTCCTCCGTTAGGGGAGGAGCGATGGAGCCTACAAAGCCCGACGCTGAGACACGCCCTGTTCATTCTGCCTTGGGGGAGTGAAGGAAGAAGAAGCATCTACATAACAGCATACCAACTTAAGGAGATAAGTAAAAAGAATAAGAGAGCACAATGTCCAACAATACTGGCGGCATAAATGACACCATCTTCAAAGTGAGTAGAGTGGAGTTTATTGCACTACTGTTAATATGGCTGCTATACTGCTGTGTCGGCCGTTGGGACTTACGACAACCACTGCGAATAGTAACGCTACTACATGGATGTGTCAGATTGGCGATCATCAATCTGCACTACGGTCAGAGTGACTTAGGGTTGTCTTTATTCATCACTCACGTCCTCGGTCGCTTTAATCTCCAGTTTGACTGTTGGGGAATATGGCAGTACACATCGATTACAATTTGGATGGTGATAGATATTACGCCCCGGCAGTGATAGCTGACATTGTGTGCAAAGCTGTGATGGCCCTGACCCTATTGGCGTACATAGCTACTTTAACTGGAGCCGTACAACGCAAGAAACCCTGGCTCTACAAACTTGGACTTATCATAATTTGGGCCTTAGGATGGGGAATATTATCAGCTTTATACTGGCTGTCCATGGTTAGTCAACTACTCCTGCTGTTATGGTTTACGGCCTATGATGCTTGCTTCCCGCGTACAGCTCCTTCAGCTACAGCGGGAATGGTAACGTCATCACAGTCCCACTCTCCTATGGTGATCATGAGGCAGCTCTGGCGTGCATCTGAATAATCCTGACGAACTCTTTTGCTTGCTTGCAATATAATAGTTAAAAGACTAACGTTTCCTCTTACACTATAGGGGGATATAAGATGTATTCATTCAAGCCACCCTGGAACAAGCAATCTACTTCTGGGAGGTAACACCGACTCTGTGGTGCCCGACGTGTTATAGCAACAACTTCGCTGTTCAAGTGGCATGAGGAATAGTGGGACGGAAGGATACATCTTTCCTGCCCCAGGTACCAACAGCAACATACCTAAAAATTGAAGCCGAGGCAACCATAATTTGGCATTCCCTTTTGGTTGATCAAATACGAGCTGACACTGTAGTGTCTCCATAAGGAAATATGTATTGCCCCGTGTTTACCAAAATGTGGATGTACCCTACGGGAATAAGATTCTCCACAGCTCATCTTGCCGATGGCCGGATCGTGGCCATTGGTCCTTCATTACTACCAGCTCCACGTTCATCCCCACAGCACACTGTGGAGGTTGGAGTGCAGACCGAGGATATGAACTGGTGTTTGGAGGCCCTCACGCAGGTGTTCCTGGACGAACACCTTCAACAGCCCGAGCCTGAGGATATTCACGCTGAAGCTTCACCTCAACCGAAGGATACATCACCACGACCATCTACACCAGTTACACCGTGTTATACACCTGTCACCCCCACTTCACCATGTGCACCATCGTTCCCTGACGGATTATCATCTCAGGAATATGAGGCAACTCCATCTCCATCGGGATTACCATCACAAGCATCGCTACTGGAAGAGCAGCCTTCTGACGGCGACAGCAATCTTCAGATGGGCGGAGAGGAGTACGTGGTGCTGGATGAGTGTCGCTCAACTCCAGCTCCTCCTGTTCTGCCTCCGATGGTGGATGAAAAAGAAGTGCTCACCCTTCACCCTGTCGATGACGACGGGGATGTTTTTATGGAAGTATAAAGAGATCGGCAGAGCTTCAAGTCATGGAGGGGGTGTCAAGAAAGATGACTTTAAGCTTGCTTTTAGCTTGTTTTCATCTTGGAATATAGTACGTGCCATTGGATTAATATACATGCTGTTGGATTAAACTGGACAGTGTTTGGTACTTTCCCGGAGTAAGTGAGGTCATACCGGACTTTTCCATTACAGATGGGGAGGCCCAAGGAATGAACTCAGTGGTGAAGACGATGGAATATGTCTAAGACTGATTCTAAAATGGCAAAGTATGATCAAATGAAGTATTAATGTGTTAAAAGTAATA
The DNA here is from genome assembly GCF_902500255.1 of Thalassophryne amazonica. Taxonomy (NCBI): domain Eukaryota; kingdom Metazoa; phylum Chordata; class Actinopteri; order Batrachoidiformes; family Batrachoididae; genus Thalassophryne; species Thalassophryne amazonica. The sequence continues at coordinate 3,747,850 of NC_047110.1, forward strand.
TCTAAGAATGATTCTAACATAAGTATGATTAAATGAATTATTAATGTAATATAATTAAGAGTTGATTAGAAAAAGTATGTTACAAATAAGTGAAATGAATGATTATATGAGTTGTTTTTCATTGCAGTCAGAAGAAAGAGGAAGTGAAGTTGTTTTTCATTGCAGTTAGAGAGAAACAGGAACTGAAGAAGTTGTTTTTAGTGCAGAGTCAGAAGAAAGAGGAAGTTAGTGATGTCGCAAGCAGAGCAAGAGAAGCTGATGATAAACAACTGATCAAATGATTAAGATGTGGTGAAAATATAAAATGAATAATAAGGAATGAAAATGTTGTATATGATCATATGAATTGTTTTTATGTGAAAGAGAGTTGTAATGAAATGATTGAATATGATTGATGTGATTCTAAAGACATGATTTAAAAAGAATGAATTCTCAGAAAAGTTGAAGTGTTAACAGAAAAGAGGAACTTGAGAAATAAGTTACTGGCAAAGGGCTGCAGATGGCTTCCAGTAAGGGATGGAGAAGGGAGGAGGTTTTGAGTCACCATCGTCCCCATGGTAACCACGCTCATCTAAATACAAAGTATATAAACTGTAAAACACCAGGAAACGGGGTTATTCATCCAGGGAGAGGTGCTGTTGTCACTTCTCCCCTGCTACGAGGAGATCACAAGACTTGACCATCTTGTGAGCAGCAATTGGAATCGTGGAGTGAGAGGATTGGAGCCATAAGAGATCATTTGAGAGAGTTTTCAACTCCCACTCAGGCCGTCCAGTCACGGAGTAGCAGAGCACTGGAGAATAATCACTGGCCTTAAGTCTGAGTGAGGAAGTTTCAACGTTTTCTCTCTCAAGGAACATCACAGCATACTAGAATGGATTAGATCAACTTTTGGTTGATTGAAGAAGGAATAAACTCTTATGTGGATTAATTTCCTGAAGGATTACAACATCATACAAGGATCGTGGTCAGCTAACAACTAATAGCTGATGAAGAGGAAATCAAGTTCATCGAACTGGGGATTTTAACATCAAAAACCTCCTTCCCTCACTCCTAGAAAAATTGTTAAGAAGTTAATCCAGTCCAGTCAAAGTAAGATCAGACAGCATTATTGAATTAGAAACAAAAATCTCTGCCAATCAATATTCTGATTATACTTGAATTACTGTTGTGAAATTATCATCATATAACCTATTTTGATTATGTTGTCGGCACTTGCAAAACCTGCAATAAATTTCCAAGCATGCAGTTAAAGTGTTAAGGCTCAGACATTGGATTTATTGATGCTTCTTAAGGTGTAAAAGTTAAAGTTTATTGGGTGTATAACATCAAAAAGTGCTCTAAAAGGTTAGTCTGGTTTTTAATGAAATTAACGCATCCTGGGGACTCGCTGTACAAGTCACTAAATTCAAAATCTAGCAACATTCCAAGAGCCCTGATCCATAAGAGGAGAGCTGCCGTTAACGGGCGTGGCCGGCTCGTATCCTGGTTCCAGAGAAGGCTATTCGACCGGGGTGCAAGATCAGCGTCAGCGGGGTGGACGTCCGGATGGAGGCAGTGAGCGGCTAGACGAATCTCCTCGCCACCAGCTTGAACAGCCTTTGTGCAGCCCTGCCGGGTAATACCCGTGGAGACACGAAGGTCGGACCCCAGAGACGGAGAGCTGGTTTTTAGTACACAAACACACTCATCGGAGGGTGAGCGTGTGCCGTGTGTATCTAAAAAATAATAACGGGATCTGACACAGGTCTGACCGGCTTCCTCCCCTCCCAGCGGATCCAACTCACCACCAGGTGGTGATCGGTCGACAGCTCTACCCCTCTCTTTACTCGAGTGTCCGAGACACGTGGCCGAAGGTCAGATGATACGACTACAAAGTCGATCATCGACCTCCGGCTCAGGGTGTCCTGTCCACTCTTGCGCTTGAACATGGTGTTCGTGATGGACAAATTGTGACTAGCACAGAAGTCCAACAACTGAACACCACTCGGGGTCAGATCAGGGAAGCCGTGCTTCCCGATCACCCCCCTCCAGGTCTCACTGTCGCCGCCCACGTGGGCGTTGAAATCCCACAGGAGAACAATGGAGTCCCCAGTCGGAGCGCTATCTAGTACCCCTCCCAGGGACTCCAGGAAGGTCGGGTACTCTGCACTGCTGCTCGGCCCATAGGCCGAGACAACAGTGAGAGACCTGTCCCCGACCCGAAGGCGTAGGGGCGCAACCCTCTCATTCATCGGAGTGAACTCCAACACATGGCGACTGAGCTGGGGAGCAATAAGCAATGCAACCCCAGCTCTCCGCCTCTCCCCGTGGACAACGCCAGAAAAATGAAGCATCCAGCCCCTCTCCAGGAGTTGGGTACCAGAGCCCATGCTGTGCGTGGAGGTGAGCCCGACTATCTCTAGTCGGTATCTCTCAACCTCCCGCACAAGCTCAGGCTCCTTGCCCCCTAGCGAGGTGACATTCCACATCCCAACAGCCAGGGGCTGTGAGCATGGACCGGGCCGCCGAGCCACCCGCCCTCGACCGCCACCCAGTCGTCTGATCATTTAGCATCCCCAATAATGTTAAAAACAGTACCAGTACAATTGTGCTATAATAATCACACACATAATAAGTCCCACAAAAGTACATCACAATTATGCCTATTGTAAGATTTTTGTCTCCATCTATGTAGTCTGTATATTATATTCACCAAAGATATAATCTGGATTATTCCTTTGTCCCATGTGGGTACCTAAGATAATATTTATATGTTCATTTTTTACTTCAGTTACATCTTCTGTTTATCTATTCTTCAATAACTTCAACCCGTTTTCCTTCTTCCTCTTTTTGCAATATCAATTAAGAGTTCTTTTATATATTTAACATATCTATTGTTTTGTGGACCCGATTTGCAGCAATTAAATGTATAAATGATTTCTTAATTCTCCTGTTTGCTGTCCTGATCCAAATTGGCTGATTTGTCATTATTAAAGTTGGTATGGGCGCACTTATCACAGTTCGAGTAGGGCTTGAATCTCATAAGAAGGGTGCAGTTGTCCCTCCTTCTCACTTGCAAATGAATCATCGGCTTTGTGTCAGTCCCATTAAACAAAACATCATCCAAGTCCAGCACCTCCAGTTCATTCTCCATACAACTTACAGTGTCTTTTCCACGAATAGTCATGCAACATGACCTAAAGGATTTGAACAACAATCTCAGGCCCATTGTCCCATTTGGAAACAATGTTCCACAATGGAAACACCTATCCGGTCTCGCACACTTCTCTGCGTTTGCTGCATGCCACCTCTCTGACCTCTAAATTGTCCTTTACCACTTTGTCTGTCCGCATACATCACTGAGTCCACTACCAGTATGTTGGATTTGTCCTTTTTAGCTGCATTTTGTTGGTGAACTTTTTCCACGTGGTTTGCATAATTCCCATAGTCAGTGAGGCTGCAGGTGGGCAACGGAATCATATATTTTGCAACACACACTGTCAGAGGTGCAGAGGCAGTCGTTCTGGGATTTGGTATTTTCTTGACCAATACAGTGCAGGTGGTCAATTCTAATTTAGGATCAAAGTCATATTTGGGTTTCCATTTTTTAAGTTTTTTTTTTTTGTATTTTCTTTGCACTCTTTTTATTCTTGTATTTAACATCACCTGTTAATTCTACCTCACGTTTTTCACAACTGTAACATGAATCCATTTTGGATAACCATCCCCTCACCTTAGTTTTTTTTTCTCTTTTTCTTTTTTTCTTTTATTTATCTATTTCAGTGTTCTTCTCAGGCTTAAGTGGTTAACATTGTTGCCTCCCAGCAAGGAGGTCATGGGTTCAATTCCTGCCTGTGGCCTTTCTGTGTGGAGTTTGCTTGTTCTCCCCGTGTTTGCGTGGGTTTCCTCTGGGTGCTCCGGTTTCCTCCCACATCCAAAGACATATAGGTTAGGTGGATTGGAATCTTTAAATTGTCCGCAGGTGTGCGAGTGGGTGTGAATGTGTTTGTCTGTTTGTGGCCCTGGGACAGACTGGCATCCTGTCCTGGATGTACCCCGCCTCATGCTCTGTGACTGCTGGGATTGGCTCCAGTCCCCCGCGACCCTTAATTGGACTAAGCGGTTGAAGATGAGTGTGTGTGAGTGTGTTCTTCTCCAACCAGCATTAATGTTCCTTCGAATCCCTGACTCTCAAAACTTTTTACATGTCACACTGAGTTATCTTTTTCAAAACCTACTCATTTTTTTTTTTTTTTTTCCTGTGTCGCACTCACATATCAGAATCCCCGACTCTTATTTTTCTTAATTTGCTTTGGAGTCCCTGACTGTTATTTACTTTTTGTGTCTTGTACTTACCCTGGTTGTCTCACATGATCAATCAATCAATCAACTTTTTTCTTATATAGCGCCAAATCACAACAAACAGTTGCCCCAAGGCGCTCCATATTGCAAGGCAAGGCCATACAATAACCATGAAAAACCCCAACGGTCAAAACGACCCCCTATGAGCAAGCACTTGGCCACAGTGGGAAGGAAAAACTCCCTTTTAACAGGAAGAAACCTCCAGCAGAACCAGGCTCAGGGAGGGGCAGTCTTCTGCTGAGACTGGTTGGGGCTGAGGGAAAGAACCAGGAAAAAGACATGCCGAGAAGGGGGGCAGAGATCGATCACTAATGATTAAATGCAGAGTGATGCATACGGAGCAAAAAAAGAAAGAAACAGTGCATCATGGGAACCCCCCACAGTCTACGTCTAAAGCAACATAACCAAGGGATGGTCCAGGGTCACCTGATCCAGCCCTAACTATAAGCCTTAGCGAAAAGGAAAGTTTTAAGCCTAATCTTAAAAGTAGAGAGGGTATCTGTCTCCCTGATCTGAATTGGGAGCTGGTTCCACAGGAGAGGAGCCTGAAAGCTGAAGGCTCTGCCTCCCATTCTACTCTTACAAACCCTAGGAACTACAAGTAAGCCCACAGTCTGAGAGCGAAGCGCTCTAATGGGGTAATATGGTACTACGAGGTCCCTAAGATAGGATGGGACCTGATTATTCAAAACCTTATAAGTAAGAAGAAGAATTTTAAATTCTATTCTAGAATTAACAGGAAGCCAATGAAGAGAGGCCAACACGGGTGAGATATGCTCTCTCCTGCTAGTCCCCGTCAGTACTCTAGCTGCAGCATTCTGAACCAACTGAAGGCTTTTTAGGGAACTTTTAGGACAACCTGATAATAATGAATTACAATAGTCCAGCCTAGAGGAAATAAATGCATGAATTAGTTTTTCAGCATCACTCTGAGACAAGACCTTTCTGATTTTAGAGATATTGCGTAAATGCAAAAAGGCAGTCCTACATATTTGTTTAATATGCGCTTTGATTGACATATCCTGATCAAAAATAACTCCAAGATTTCTCACAGTATTACTAGAGATCAGGGAAATGCCATCCAGAGCAACGATCTGGTTAGACACCATGCTTCTAAGATTTGTGGGGCCAAGTACAATAACTTCAGTTTTATCTGAGTTTAAAAGCAGGAAATTAGAGGTCATCCATGTCTTTATGTCTGTAAGACAATCCTGCAGTTTAGCTAATTGGTGTGTATCCTCTGGCTTCATGGATAGATAAAGCTGGGTATCATCTGCGTAACAATGAAAATTTAAGCAATACCATCTAATAATACTGCCCAAGGGAAGCATGTATAAAGTGAATAAAATTGGTCCTAGCACAGAACCTTGTGGAACTCCATAATTAACTTTAGTCTGTGAAGAAGATTCCCCATTTACATGAACAAACTGTAATCTATTAGACAAATATGATTCAAACCACCGCAGCGCAGTGCCTTTAATACCTATGACATGCTCTAATCTCTGTAATAAAATTTTATGGTCAACAGTATCAAAAGCAGCACTGAGGTCCAACAGAACAAGCACAGAGATAAGTCCACTGTCCGAAGCCATAAGAAGATCATTTGTAACCTTCACTAATGCTGTTTCTGTACTATGATGAATTCTAAAACCTGACTGAAACTCTTCAAATAGACCATTCCTCTGCAGGTGATCAGTTAACTGTTTTACAACTACCCTCTCAAGAATCTTTGAGAGAAAACAAGGTACCAGTAGATTGGTCTTGTTGGATTTGTGAGAATCTACTGAATCTACTGGTACCTTGTTTCCTATGTAACAATGGGAAAGGACCGATCGAAGGACCAAAATATGTTAGGAAAAATTACCTAAAAACTCTCTGACACAGACAACAAATGAGACACCAGGGACAAAAGATCTTTTGTTATTTAAAGCTTTAAAGGTATATGTCATACAGAGTACAGGTCTGAAGACAAATACAAGTACATTCAGTTTTCATGCCACTTGTATACAATCTCAAAGTGTGCCAAAGTTCACTGAATGAAATCATTTGATAGTGTAAGATAGTCAGTCTCATAGTCCGTTCCTTGTTGTTCATCATGCACTGAGAAACGAACGTCTCGCCTCATCAATCTTATCTGTGCTCTTTGTGCACTTCCTCTTCCATGGCATTGTTCATTTAATTATTAAGACAATTATAATGGTAAATCTATTTGACAGATCATTAACATTAATTTTTCTAACACTTATATATACGTTTTTCTCCTGTGATTTTAGATCAATAAAACTAGCAGACAGCAGCCAATTCATGCTCTGTTTGCTTATTTGAGATGTAAGGTGCTGTCCAAGTGTCTCAGTTGCCCTCAAAAATATTGGAACACTTAGTATTTCACACATTTTAATTTGATGATGCCATTTCAAATACATAAATTAATAAATAAATAAATAAATAAAAAATCTAAAATTATCTTCCTTAAACTCAAACTGAAAGCAAATCTCTACAACTTGATATACATTAATTCAAAATATAAAATCCAGCTTCCTGATGGAGTGGTGTAGAGGAGGATTTTCTTAAAAAAAAACTCTGACGACTTTGACCCCTGCAACCCTGCCAGAGCGTAAGTGTGACACTTTGACATTGGTGTAATAGACAGCCTTTTTACAGCACTCTCAAACTCCCCAAAGATGTCCTGAAAGACAAAACAGCCCCCTGCACCTCCTGCCATACCCCCACAGCAGGTGAGACAGCAAGAGAGGGGAGCACGTCCTCACATTCATCATCCCACTGGTCAAACAGAGTACGGTTCTCAGCAAAAGCTCTGTGGGGCCCTGGCAGGGAAGCACAAACCTCCTCCACCACCCTGAGCAGCATCCTGGAGGACCGAACTCCCGCTGAACGGTGCCAACCTCATGACAGATTTATGCAGAAGATAGCCCAGTTTGATGCACCCCGACTCCCTCAGGTGGAACTGCAGAGTGGCAGAGGACAACCAGGGTGAGCAAACAAAGTCACTGAAGAAAAGAGGCTCCTCAAACATTCACATCCCAAGTGTGCCTACAGTGTCCCTGTGCACAGTGAGGACCTGCCACACGTGGAGAACTGACCGGGGGAGGTGATGGCCTAGTGGTTAAGGTGTTGGGCTTGAGTCCAGAAGATCATGGGTTCAAATCCCCGCCTGACTGGAAAATCACTAAGGGCCCTTGGGCAAGGCCTTTAATCCCCTATTGCTCCCGGTGTGTAGTGAGCGCCTTGTATGGCAGCACCCTGACATCAGGGTGAATGTGAGGCATTATTGTAAAGCGCTTTGAGCGTCTGATACAGATTGAAAAACGCTATATAAATGCAATCCATTTACCATTTACCGGTAAAAAGCTGAGGTGTACGTCCCAATGACATCCTGCTGATGTCATTGGGACTGTTTGTCATATCAAGACCTGCCTCCTTCCTCAGCAGGGCACGAGCCGTATCCTGCCAGCTCAATCCAGAGGTATACAACAGTCTCTGAGCAGCCTGCAATCTGAAGGTTCACACCCGAGCAAAAATGTCCACCAGCCCCTGTCCTCCTTCATGAAGCAGCATGTACAGCACAGGAGCCCTGATCCAGTGATGGCCAGACCAGAAAAAGTCCACCAGTAACCACATATGGACAGTCTGGCACACACCTTTTGCACTAAGCCCTCCCAGTTCCTCTGCTAATAACCACCATCCATCCATTTTCTTCCGCTTTAGATTTTGATACTGTTGTAATTCCGTTACCATAGAATTGCCCTCGAGTGTGTGTGTGTGTGGGGGGGGGGGTTCTACAGGAGTATGGAGTCCCTGAACAGCTGCAGTGTGCAATCCAGTCTCTACCCACCTAACACCTAACATTATATTTAGGTTATTGTTCTTAGAAACACTTCTAGAATGTTTTCCTTTAAACAGCATTTCTCCTTTAATCCATCCATCCATCCATTTTCTGCCGCTTTATCTGGAATTGGGTCACGGGGGCAGCAGCTCAAGCAAAGCCGCCCAGACCTCCCGATCCACACACACCTCCCCCAGCTCCTCTGGGGGAACCCCAAGGCGTTCCCAAGCCAGCCGAGAGATGTAGTCCCTCCAGCATGTCCTGGGTCTTCCCCGGGGCCTCCTCCCAATGGGACGTGCCCGGAACACCTCTCCAGCGAGGCGTCCAGGGGGCATCCGGAAAAGATGCCCAAGCCACCTCAACTGACTCCTTTTGACGTGGAGGAGCAGCGGCTCGACTCCGAGCTCCTCCCGAGTGACCGAGCTCCTCACCCTATCTCTAAGGGAGCGCCCAGCCACCCTGCGGAGGAAACTCATCTCGGCCACTTGTACTTGTGATCTCGTTCTTTCGGTCATGAGCCAAATCTCATGACCATAGGTGAGGATCGGAATGTAGATCGATCGGTAAATCGAGAGCTTTGCCCCCTACTCAGCTCTCTCTTCACCACGACGGTCCGATACAGTGACCGCATCACTGCAGATGCTGCACCGATCCATCTATCGATCTCACGCTCCATCCGTCCCTCACTCGTGAACAAGACCCCGAGATACTTAAACTCCTCCACTTGAGGCAAGGACACTCCACCGACCTGAAGAGGGCAAAGCACCTTTTTCCGGTCGAGAACCATGGCCTCGGATTTGGAGATGCTGATTTTCATCCCGGATGCTTTACACTTGGCTGCAAACCACCCCAGTGCACGCTGAAGGTCCTGATTTGATGAAGCCAACAGAACCACATCGTCCGCAAACAGCAGAGACGAGATTCTGTTGTTCCCAAACCAGACCCCCTCTACACCCTGGCTGCGCCTAGAAATTTTGTCCATAAAAATAATGAACAGAACCAGTGACAAAGGGCAGCCTTGGCGGAGGCCAACGTGCCCTGGAAACAGGTTTGACTTACTACCGGCAATGCGAACCAAGCTCCTGCTGCGGTCATACAGGGCCCTTAGCAAAGGACCCCGGACCCCGTACTCCCGGAGCACTCCCCACAGGGTGCCCCGAGGGACATGGTCGAATGCCTTTTCCAGATCCACAAAACACATGTGTACTGGTTGGGCGAACTCCCATGATCCCTCGAGCACCTGATGGAGCGTGTAGAGCTGGTCCAGTGTGCTGCGACCAGGACGAAAACCACACTGCTCCTCCTAAATCCGAGGTTCGACCATCGGTCGAATTCTCCTCTCCAGTACTCTGGAATAGACCTTACCGGGGAGGCTGAGGAGTGTGATCCCCCTATAGATGGAACACACCCTCCGGTCCCCCTTCTTAAACAGAGGGACCACCACCCTGGTCTGCCAATCCAGAGGCACTGTCCGCGATTGCCACGCGATGTTGCAGAGGCGTGTCAGCCAAGGCAGTCCCACAACATCCAGAGACTTAAGGTACTCAGGACGGATTTCATCCACCCCAGGAGCCTTGCCACCGAGGAGCTTATATATATATATATATATATATATATATATATATATATATATATATATATATATATATATATATATATATACAGCAACCTGCCTAAATGACTTTCGGCCCATAGCACTCACATCTGTCATCAAGTGCTTTGAGCAGATCATTAAGAAACATATCTGTGCCTCCCTCCCAGACACCCTAGACACCCTGCAGTTCGCATACAGAGCAAATAGGTCGACAGAGGACGCCATTGCTCTGGCAGTTCATACCTCCCTCAGCCATCAGGAGAAGGGGAATACATATGTGAGAATGCTCTTCATTGATTACAGCTCAGCATTCAACACCATAATCCCCTCCAAACTGGTCACCAAGCTCACTGCCCTAGGCCTGGAGAAGTCCATATGCTGCTGGATCTTGGACTTCCTCACTAACAGACCACAGGCGGTGAGAATCGGCAGACACCTCTCCTCCACACTTGTCCTCAGCACGGGTGCTCCTCAGGGCTGTGTTCTCAGTCCACTTCTCTACTCCCCCTTCACGTATGACTGTACAGCCAAGCACTGCTCTAACGTGATCCTCAAGTTTGCTGACGAAACCACCATCTTGGGCCTCATCACTGACAACTACGAGACTGCCTACAGAGATGAGGTGAAATCACTGACCAGCTGGTGCCAGGAGAATAACCTCTCTCTGAACGTCAGCAAAACTAAGGAGATGATAGTGGACTTCAGGAGACAGTGCGGAGGTCAGCACTCCCCTATCCACATCAACAACACCGAGGTGGAGCAGGTCAGCAGCTCCAAGTTCCTTGGCGTCCACATCACCGAGGACTTATGCTGGACCTTACATGCAGATACTGTGGTTAAGAAAGCCCGGCAGAGACTCTACTTCCTGAGAAGGCTGAAGAAGTTTGGCATAAACACCACCATCCTCACAAACGTCTACAGGTGCATCATCGAGAGTGTGCTGACGGGCTGCCTCACAGTGTGGTACGGGAGCTGCACCAGCCAGAGTCAGAAAGCACTGCAGAGGGTGGTGTGCACGGCTGAGGACCTCACTGGCAGCAGTCTTCCCACCATCCAGGACATTTACTACAGTCGGCGCCAGCATAAGGCACGCAGCATCATTAAGGATCACACTCACCCCGCAAAAGGACTATTCGAACTGTTACCCTCTGGCAGGAGGAATAGGAATCTGCGAGCCCATACCAAAAGACTCAGGAACAGTTACTATCCACAGGCTGTCAGACTACTGAACTCTAAATAACACAGAACTATGATAATAACACTGCACTAAGCCACTTCTTTAACACTATATGTCTGTTGCTGTTATCAATGTGACTGTATCTTGTATGTCACCACCTTACCTTTCAGAACTCATCTCAGTTTTTACTCTTTATTATTACCTGTGCAATAACCCGCTACACAACTGTGCAATATGTCATGTGCAATAATGCTATGTGCAATATGAACAATACTACAACCTGTGAATACTACAACCTGACTACTGCTGACTATTATTTGTTATTTTTTTTATTTTTTTTTACATATGCTTATATTTTCGGTATTTATATTGCATGCTATTAGTACTTCCTGCGAGTTTGAACAGTCCTTCTCATCCTAAGCATTTCATTGCACTGTTGACTCTGTATTAACCTGCATATGATCAATAAATTATCTTGTATCTTGTGTGTGTATATATATATATATATATATATATATATATATATATATATATATATATATATATATATATATATTATGGTCTCCACTCAGACTGCAATAGCCAATCACAGATTATCCTTTCTGTCCATCATTTACCTGTATGTTGGCATGCTTGGCACCAGAAAGTTATGTTGGATCAAAAGAAATCCAAAAAGGCTAGGACCAAAAGTTATATCGGTTCGGTTCCCACTGACCAATAGCGTTAGAGCTTACTGCCAACAGCTAGCCAATCAGAGCGCGGCACAATTTTTCCTGTGGCGGGCACGCCGCGCCGGCTGCGAGCCGACGCGCCAATCCGTCCGCACGTCTTTCATTAAAAAAATCTCCTTTAACAATGGAATGTCCGGATAAACTGCTGATTCCGACCTCTTCTGAAAGTTCTCTGTTCTCTCAGGACGTCCTGGGTCTACAGAGGCTTAAATTTGGAGGTTTTCAGCTTGAAACAGTATGACTACGTCACCTTGGAGCGCTGCGCGACATCCCGCTCCGTGGGAAGTCCTTACAGCGATAGAAACAATCCAAAATCTCTCATCAGCCGTTAAAATTTTCACAGAAAACCAGCTGAATTTGTCGAATGGTGTCCACTTGGATGTGCCTCACAGTTTTGGAAAAAATTTTGATGAAGCACAGCGCCAGTCTCTCAGCAACTTCTCAGACAAAGGAATTCCAACGAGGGGGCTGGACCACTCGTCCCACAAGGCATGCTCACAGGTGAATGATGTCACCGACAGGCGTGGAAAAACTCACGCATGTGCACGAAGGTTCAAGCTTGGCTGATGTAAAAACATATGAATCAAATCCATATAGTTTTTTAAAAAAATAAAATGGTTGGTTTCTTTTCTAATAGACCTCGTATATATATATATATATATATATGGGTGATTCTTTAACTATGGGCACTATTGGCCTTGTAAATGTAATTTCCACCACACCATTGCCTTACAATATAAAGTGCCTTGGGGCAACTGTTTGTTGTGATTTGGCGCTATATACATGTGCTCTGATGTTACTGTTTATCTCCATAGAAACTACCCACACAATCTTTCATACAAACTTTTTAAAGGGACATTATTGTTGTGGTGGAAATTACGGCAATAGTGTGGGACAACTACATTTTGTTTAAAAAAATCACAACAGTTGTATGACATTGAATACCCCAATTATGTTTTGATTATTTTACTGATATTTTATTCAGAGATATTTTAAAACATTAGAAAAAACATTTGTTTACTATTCATTTTTATCATTGAAGATCATAAGTCTGGGTGTGGGACAAGCACAAAACGGCAATATTTGCATATAATGATGCTGAAAAAAGGTGAAAAAGTCATCATAGACTACTAGGACAAATTTCTTCAAACACTTTCATTGTAAAGATAACTATAAAAGTGTGAAATTTCCCCCTTTTTCTTTTTTTCATGAAATATGATCAAGGGACATAAAAGTGCCCATAGTCTAAGAATCACCCATATATATATATATATATATATATATATATATAGCTTTCAATTATACATCACAGAGGACCTCTCTTGGTCTGTCAACACCAACCACATGGTCAAGAAGGCCCAGCAGCGACTCCACTTCCTGAGAATACTCAGGAAACACCACCTGGATGAGAAACTGCTGGTGTCCTTCTGCCGCTGCTCCATTGAGAGCGTGCTGGCCTGCTGCATTTCCACCTGGTATACCTGCTGCTCAGCAACAGACAAGAAGGCCCTACAACAGATTATTAACATCGCCCAAAAAAATCATAGACTGTGCCCTGCCCTCCCTGCAGGACATCTTCATCTCTTGCTGCACCACTAGATCTGAAAGCATTTTGAAGGAACCCTCACACCCTGGTCATCATGTGTTTGCACTGCTGCCCTCTGGCAAACGTTTTAGGTCCATCAAATCATGCACAAATAGATTCAAAAACAGTTTCTAACCCACTGCAATACAGACACTAAACATTTCCAATCATTTTCACACATGGTCCATCTAGATCTGGGAGAGTGAGCCCTTCTGAGGGTCGGACTGCGTGTACTTTATGTCCTTATGCACTTTTTCCAGTCTACCTAATCTGTTATTCTGAGTATGGAGAATGTTATGTGTATGTATGTGGGGTTTCTGGGGATACGGAGGGCAGTGAGGGGAGAAGTACGTGCAGGTTTTTCTTTGCATTGCCTTATATTATTTTAGTACTTTTTTATTATTATTATTTATTTTAGAGCACCAAGAGGATTGCTATCCTATTTTGTTGTATTTTGTGCAATGACATTAAAGAATGCATTCATTCATTCATTCATTCATATACAGCGGTGGGCATAGTTAATCCGATAACAGATAATTATCGAAGCTAATGTTTTTGTTAGCAGATTAGCTTTTCAGATAAGTTTTAAAACCATCATCAGACCAATTATGTTCTGATAAATTTAGTTTCTATAACTTTCAGTCTGATAACTTTTTTTGCTGATCAAGTGAGCAAAGTTTAACGTTTGTAAACCCTAAAATCAACCATTTTAGTCCATCTGTTGTGTGTTTGTAGCAGACTGCCTGCCTGTTGCTTGCTGATGACATCATCATTAAGCGTAAAATGTGATTGGCCAGTTGATGCAGAGAGCACAAGGAAAGGTGATGTAACACAGTGGTAAACATACCACCGTCCCAGCTTTTTTGAAAGGTGTTGCAGGTATCTATTTCAAAATGAGCAAATATTTGCACAAAAACAACAAAATTGATCAGTTTGAACATTAAATTTCATTAAGTTTCATTGTGATCATTTTTATCAACTAATAATTGGAAAGAAACAAAAACTGGAAAATGATCACTGACATCACTAATGAGTAACCCACTTGTTAAATTCCCTACAGTAATATTTGTTAATATATTGTTGATAAGTGTCGATCTATTTGTAGTTATCCGTTATTTGACCATGAGAATTTAGGAAATTTATATTAAGTACATAAGTCTCCACAAACAAATAAAAGCTTATTATTTTTAATTATGTTATACATTTCAATCAATTTAGCCATGAAAATATTATATTTGATCCAAGAGTTCTATAAACACAGCTTATAATTATGTTATTTGGTTTTCCTGCCACCTCCCCATAAGGACAGCCTCACTCTTCTCCCAGTTAACTTTTGCAGAGCTTCCTGTCTCAAAGAGCCATAAGCTGTCTTGTAACCCATCAACGTCCACCTGATTTGTGACAAAAACAGTGGCTACATTTACATGCCGTTAAGGCTCTAGGCTGGACTATTGTAATTCATTATTATCAGGTTGTCCTAAAAGTTCCCTGAAAAGCCTTCAGTTAATTCAAAATGCTGCAGCTAGAGTACTGACGGGGACTAGAAGGAGAGAGCATATCTCACCCATATTGGCCTCTCTTCATTGGCTCCCTGTTAATTCTAGAATAGAATTTAAAATTCTTCTTCTTACTTATAAGGTTTTGAATAATCAGGTCCCATCTTATCTTAGGGACCTCGTAGTACCATATCACCCCAATAGAGCGCTTCGCTCTCAGACTGCAGGCTTACTTGTAGTTCCTAGGGTTTGTAAGAGTAGAATGGGAGGCAGAGCCTTCAGCTTTCAGGCTCCTCTCCTGTGGAACCAGCTCCCAATTCGGATCAGGGAGACAGACACCCTCTCTACTCTTAAGATTAGGCTTAAAACTTTCCTTTTTGCTAAAGCTTATAGTTAGGGCTGGATCAGGTGACCCTGAACCGAGTGTTTCTTTCTCTTTTTGCTCTGTATGCACCACTCTGCATTTAATCATTAGTGATTGATCTCTGCTCCCCTCCACAGCATGTCTTTTTCCTGATTCTCTCCCCTCAGCCCCAACCAGTCCCAGCAGAAGACTGCCCCTCCTTGAGTCTGGTTCTGCTGGAGGTTTCTTCTTGTTAAAAGGGAGTTTTTCCTTCCCACTGTCGCCGAGTGCTTGCTCACAGGGGGTTGTTTTGACTGTTGGGGTTTTTCTGTAATTATTGTATGGTTTTTGCCTTACAATATAAAGCGCCTTGGGGCGACTGTTTGTTGTGATTTGGTGCTATATAAATAAAATTGATTTGATTTGATTTGATTTAAGGTCAATATTCCGGTTTCTGAATCATTAGGAATAATCCGTTTACATGCTTAGGCAGACAGAGTTACTCCTGAATACATGGTCATTGGTATCATATCCCCATCTAAACAGCGATGCATGTCTTCCACCGTTTCTTGATTTAGTCTGGCGTTTGTGCAAATCCTGCTTCGCTTTACTTTTCGGCCACCTTCTTGTAAATGTCGCTATCTCGGTACTTTCTACTGTCAATAAAAGACATTATATTCATGTCTTTCACAATACTAATGAAGTACAGTGGTCCCTCCTTTATCGCGGGAGTTACGTTCTAAAAATAACCTGCAATAGGTGAAATCCCTGAAGTAGTCAGCGTTAGTTTTTACAATTATTATAGCTGTTTTAAGGCTGTAAAACCCCTCACTACACACTTTCTACACTTTTCTCAAACAGGCATTAACATTTTCTTACTTTTCTCTCCTGTGTAAAAACTCTCTTTTTTCTTCTGGGCAAGAAGATTAGAAACAGACACGCAGAACACAATGCGCGTGCTCTCCCTTTGCTCACTGCCTCCGGGGGTACGGATGCGGGACTCGCAAAGAATCCAAGTCATGGCCACGGAGCTCTGTGGCTGCGGTTACCGAGACCCTGCGGCTATGTGGATTTTTCCGCAAGAAATCTATCCTTGCGGGCTGCCGGAGCGCTCCGCATCAAAACAGCGAGTGTAGTTTCTGGACCTGTTGCCAGAGTTGGTGCAGCTCCACAGAGCAGAGAGGGGGGTGGTGTGAGTGGCCCGCTGCGGCGTTTACCAAGCCTGCAGACTCAGTAAGCACATCGGAGGCAGTGAGAGTGGTGATGCCGACCGGTGCCACGACCGGCTCACCTGATAATGATGCAGAACACAATGCGCTGTTAAAAAAAAAAGAAGCATGCAAATTTGCACAAAAAAAAAATCCCCAAAACTGCGAGGCCACGAAAGATGAACCGTGTTATAGCGAGGGACCACTGTACTCAGTTTCCTCCTTGCTCCAGAAGTGTGGTGCTGTGCTGCCGCGTCTGGATTTCCCCATGCTTGTTTACCTCCACTTCTGTGGTGTCCGGTGGGTTGAGCACGCCGCATACGAGTAGTTGCTGTACTGAAAAGACCAAGATTCCTTGCGGATAGGACATGCGCAGAACACAAAAGAATGTTCCTTTCTATGGGGATATCCCGATGCGTGTTTATATAACCTGATATTCGGGTTAGAAAAGGAGTAACCCAGGGGTCATATTCGGGTTTTTAAAAACTGGAATATGAGCATATTCGGGTTTTTGCAGGTGTTTACATGACCATGCGCAACCGGGTTATTGCTAATATTCTGGTTATGAAAGGGTTATGAAAGGGTTATTGGCTGCATGTAAACGTAGTCAGTGATGTCATCTGTGTAAGCAGAGAGCACCAGAGGCAGAGGTGTCAAATCCAGCTTCAGAAAGTAAAAGTTCAGCCACATATTTGTTCCATCTTCCCAATAAACCAGCTGATTGTAATTAGTTCAGCTCTTCAGGCAGGTGGATGAGCTAATTATTGAGATCACCTGTTTTAGGTGCACATGTAGAAGCAACACATGGGAGGGTTTTTACTTTTTGAAGCTGGATTTGACACCTCTGACCAGAGGAGATGACAGTAGGAAATCTGGCAAAACAAGACCAGACAACTTTGCCCTAATGCTACATAAAAGTGGCTCAATGGGTAAACAGTACAGCTGACCTGAAGTGGGGGAGCCCTGTCTTATACCCCACATTATTGGGACTGGGCAGCTCAACCTTCCCACAACCTGAATCAAGGCTCGTGGCCTCTTGCTCCGAGGCCACGAGCCGGGGGAGATCTCTCAGAAGGTCAGCTGCACCAGCCCTGTCACAGTCCACATCACTGTAGAGAGTGGAGTAGAAGTCCATAGCATGTCTCTGCATCTCCTCTGAATCACTCGTCACACACATGATGACACTTCAGCCAAAGATTAATACAGGATGAAAAAAAACATGTTAGAAACCAATGACATACTATTGAAGAGTCCATAAAAACAAAGAGATTCTGGAAAAATTGGAACAAACAAAAATAAAGAAAAACATAAAGGTGCCCATTGAAACTGGATCTGTGTGGGTAAACCACCCCTTCACCAAGACATTTGGTCCAATAGAGGAAAACAAAGAGAACAAAGTACAAAGCTGAGAGTCAGACATCAAAGATGACCAGAACCCAATAAATGACCCCATGACCCTAAAAGAACTGCAGGACAAAATCAAATCCACTGAAACCAAGAAGGTCTGTGGTGTCGACAACATCCTAAATGAAACAATCAAACCCACAGATCCCAAATTCCAACTGGCCACATTAAAGCTCTTTAACATTGTCCTGAGCTCTGGGATCTTCCCCAGTATTTGGAAACAAGGACTGATAACAAACGTCCTTAAGCCTAATAATGACCTTGGATTCTGTGTCAACAACAACCTCGGGAACATCTTCTGCCTCATCATCAACCACAGACTCCTACACATCCTGACTGAAAACACGCCCTGAACAAATCCCAAATGACCGTCCAACACACCAGATTTTCACCCTCAGCACCCTGATTGACAACGAAAGAAACAAAAACAAAGACAAACTATTCTCCTGGTTTGTACATTTCAAAAAGCATTTAATTCCATTTGGCCCAAGGGTCTGTTGTCCAAACTGTTTGAAAGTGGAGCAAAAACATCATAAAGTCAATATACAGAAATGACAAGTGCACCGTGAAGATCGGCAAGAAAGACACAGACCTCTTTCCCCAAAGCAGGGGGTCAGACAGGGATGCAGTTTGAGTCAAACCCTCTCCAACAACTACAACTGGCCAAATCATTAGAACACTCGGCAGCACCGGGCATCACTCTAGTGGACACAGAAACCAAAGGCCTGTTTTTGACAGATGACCTGGTGTTGCTCCAAGAAAAAGAAAGGCAACAACAACAACTTGACCTTGGACACAGTTTCTCCCAAACCTAACCCTCGACAGTGAATCTAACCAAGACAAAAATGATGATATTCCAGATGATATTCCCGATTGCTCTGATATGATCAACAAAAACAAGCATAACTCAAAGTTCTTGTTCTACACGGTGGCAACACTTATTGATGGACAACCACCTGTCCTTCGGTCTCATTTTACAGCACAAGATTTCCTGGATTACTTTGAGAAGAAAATAGAAGACATTAGGTTAAATATATCCCAGCATGCCTTAATCCAGCCATTACACCCTGCTATTGAGGTGGGCTCCATTACTGAGGTATTACCTAGATTTACAAAATTTGATAGTATCTCTCTAGGCATGCTGACAAAACTTGTAATGTCAACAAAAAGCACAACCTGTTTATTTGATCCTAAACCAACAAAACTGTTTAAGGACCTGTGGCCCACTCTTGGGCCGACTGTGTGGAAATTATTCAACTCTCATTAACGTCTGGATCGGTTCCTAAATGTTTCAAATCTGCAGTGATTAAACTATTACTTAAGAAACCTAATCTTGACCCTAGTGTATTGAAAAACTATAGGCCGATATCAAATCTATCATTTTGCTCTAAAATTCTGGAAAAGGTGGTTTCATGGCAGCCTGTGGACCACCTTACTGAGAATAATCTCTTTGAACCACTGCAGTCTGCTTTTAGAAATATCATTCCACAGAGACGGCTCTCACTAAAGTGGTGAATAATCTTCTGCTTGCAATGGATTCGGACTACAATTCTGGTGCTGTTAGATCTCAGTGCTGTGTTTGATAACATGGATCATCATATTCTACTTGATAGGCTGGAAAATCATTTTGGGATTACTGGGAGTGCCCTTGCATGGTTGACGTCATACCTGACCAGCCGTTCTCACTGTGTTTTGTACAATAACACTACCTCTAACCTTACTGACATGAAATTTAGGGTTCCACAGGGGTCCGTCTTAGGCCCCCTGCTTTTCTCCCTTTATATAGCACCTCTTGGGCACATATTGCAGCATTTTGGGGTTACCTTTCACTGCTATGCTGATGATACCTTTCTCCGTTGAGGACGTTGAGGATTTATTCATTTTTGGTCTTATGGTAGCAGGGCTGGTACTTTTTGGCTTATGTACTGCCCTGATCTACCGGAAAATTGGCAAGACAGCGGCATCAAGAACCACGGCCCTTCGCTTGTCAGTCATGATTAATGGGGTTGGCAAGGCAGTGCATTCTCAGACTGCGATGACTCTTGAACTCAGGCGCAAATTGAATGATATCTTGGAGCAGATGCGTGCCTTGCAGTTGAAGTTGAAGATTTCAGAGGCCGGTGAATATTCTTAATTCATAATTGGGAATATTCTTAATTCATAATTGGGATTTGGTTGTGCAAGTGGAACTGTTAAAAAGTGTTTTTCACTGCTCAAACCATAGCATTACAGGCTTATCAAGCCTGAAGGTCAAATTGCCCGGCTATTTTTCCTCCTGAGGGATTTGTTTCGGCCTGGGGAACATTGTCTGTTTCTTATCTCATCTCACAAATACAATAAACTGCTTTTCACAGGACTGAAGCATGCTCCATTCCCTCCCCCCACCCCCTCCTTCCCCCATCAACACCCCCCCTTTCTGGCGCCTGCTAAAAGTCACTCCTTCCCCCTTCGGCGGGGGCGGTGCAGTTTTAGCTGCAGCCCCCGTCACCCCCCCCCACCCCCAAGCTAACAGTGGCGCATCTCAGGGTTGCTGCGTGGCCTTCACCTACTTGCCTCAATTCGAATAATGGACTTCTTCAAACTTAGTGCACATAAACAATGTCAAATGTGTATGTGTTGCCTTTAATTCTGATGTGTGCCATTATTACGGTAAACAAGTAATAATTGTGGACTAATTGCTATCTGAGGTAACTGGAGTGTAAATGTAATTTCTCCACTGTGAGAGCAATAAAGTATATCTAATCTAATCTAATCTAATACTCAATTATACATGCTGATAACTGCTGGTAATCTCATCCACATAAAATCCTTAGAAGATTGCCTTGCATCAGTGAAAAGCTGGATATCTAGCAACTTCCTACTTTTAAACTCTGATAAGACTGAAATTATGGTTCTTGGTCCAGTGAGACATCTGCATCAATTTGATTCGTCCCATCCTGTCTATGGCTGATGCTGAGACCCCGATTCATGCATTTGTCTCTTCTAGATTGGACTACTGCAATGTTCTAGTTTCTGGTTTACCACAGTCCAGCATTAGGGATCTCCAATTGGTTCAAAATGCTGCAGCCAGACTTTTGACAGGAAGCAGAACATTTGACCACATTACACCCATTTTGGCATCTCTTCACTGGCTTCCTGTCCCAGTGAGATCAGAATTTAAGGTTCTGCTACTACCCTATAAAATTATTCATGGACTGGCACCTGCCTACCTAGCTGACCTAATTAAACCTTACATACCGGCTCGGGCTCTGCATTCTCAGGGTGCAGGACTACTTTGTGTCCCTAAGGTGAATAAGAAGTCTGCGGGTCACAGAGCTTTCTCTTATCGTGCCCCTGTTCTGTGGAATGATCTTCCTGCATCAATAAAACAGTCAGATTCTGGAGAGACTTTCAAGTCCAGACTTAAGACGCACTTATTTTCCCTTTCATAAGGTTAGCGTACTGACAGAGTATGTTACTGTATTACTATGTTACTTTTTACTCTTTTAAATTCATTTTATTAGTAAATGGAGTGGGCCACGGCCTCAACTTTATCTAAATTCTGGGTCTTTTAGTGAAGTTTAGGGCTAGTGGCCGGCGATCACCTTAGTATTTCTTTTCTTTTTCTTGTTGTTTAATGCTGACAAATTATACTGTATTTCTTGTCTTTCTGATGCCTGATTCTGTTTTTTTTTTCTTTTCTCTCTGTTTGAGATGCAGCTCCACCCAGAGATGGGTGTCATGTCTGTTTCTGTAACCCTCCTGTCCTGTGCACTGGCAACATTTCCTGTATATTCGTTTTGTGTATTGGGATCCCCCCTTTGAGTCTGGTCTGCTTGAGCTTTCTTCCCCAGAGGGAGTTTTTTCTTACCACTGTCACCTGTGTACTTGCTCTGGGAGTTGGTAAGGTTAGACCTTACTTGTGTGAAACACCTTTTCGCTAAGGCTTATAGTTAGGGCTGGATCGGGTGACCCTGGACCATCCCTTGGTTATGCTGCTTTAGACGTAGACTGTGGGGGGTTCCCATGATGCAATGTTTCTTTCTCTTTTTGCTCCGTATGCATCACTCTGCATTTAATCATTAGTGATCGATCTCTGCCCCCCTTCTCGGCATGTCTTTTTCCTGGTTCTTTCCCTCAGCCCCAACCAGTCTCAGCAGAAGACTGCCCCTCCCTGAGCCTGGTTCTGCTGGAGGTTTCTTCCTGTTTAAAAGGGAGTTTTTCCTTCCCACTGTGGCCAAGTGCTTGCTCATAGGGGGTCATTTTGACCGTTGGGGTTTTTCATAATTATTGTATGGCCTTGCCTTACAATATGGAGCGCCTTGGGGCAACTGTTTGTTGTGATTTGGCGCTATATAAGAAAAAAGTTGATTGATTGATTGATTGATTTGGTGCTATGTCAATGAAAATAATTTGAAAAAATTGAAAATATTCCCAAAAGGACCCTGCCTCTAGTCACACAAATATCATTTGTTCCTGGATAAGATGGTTGTAAAACTCACACAAAAAACCTCACCTACCTCAGAATAAACATCAGCACCACAGGCAATTTCAACAAAGCTGTTATTGACCTGAGATCAACTCTTTCAATCAACTCTTTTTTTATATAGCGCCAAATCACAACAAACAGTCGCCCCAAGGCGCTTTACATTGTAAGGCAAAGCCACACAACAATTATGAAAAACCCCAACGGTCAAAACGACCCCCTGTGAGCAAGCACTTGGCTACAGTGGGAAGGAAAAACTCCCTTTTAACAGGAAGAAACCTCCAGCAGAACCAGGCTCAGGGAGGGGCAGTCTTCTGCTGAGACTGGTTGGGGCTGAGGGAAGGAACCAGGACAAAGACATGCTGTGGAGGGGGGAAGAGATCGATCACCAATGATTAAATGCGGAGTGATGCATACAGAGCAAAAAGAGAAAGAAACAGTGCATCATGGGAACCCCCCCACAGTCTACGTCTAAAGCAGCATAACCAAGGGATAGTCCAGGGTCACCTGATCCAGCCCTAACTATAAGCCTTAGCGAAAAGGAAAGTTTTAAGCCTAATCTTAAAAGTAGAGAGGGTATCTGTCTCCCTGATCTGAATTGGGAGCTGGTTCCACAGGAGAGGAGCCTGAAAGCTAAAGGCTCTGCCTCCCATTCTACTCTTACAAACCCTAGGAACTACAAGTAAGCCTGCAGTCTGAGAGCGAAGCGCTCTATTAGGGTGATATGGTACTACGAGGTCCCTAAGATAAGATGGGACCTGATTATTCAAAACCTTATAAGTAAGAAGAAGAATTTTAAATTCTATTCTAGAATTAACAGGAAGCCAATGAAGAGAGGCCAACACGGGTGAGATATGCTCTCTCCTGCTAGTCCCCGTCAGTACTCTAGCTGCAGCATTTTGAATTAACTGAAGGCTTTTTAGGGAATTTTTAGGACAACCTGATAATAATGAATTACAATAGTCCAGCCTAGAGGAAATAAATGCATGAATTAGTTTTTCAGCATCACTCTGAGACAAGACCTTTCTGATTTTGAAGATATTGCGTAAATGCAAAAAGGCAGTCCTACATATTTGTTTAATATGCGCTTTGAATGACATATCCTGATCAAAAATGACTCCAAGATTTCTCACAGTATTACTAGAGGTCAGGGAAATGCCATCCAGAGTAAAGATCTGGTTAGACACCATGCTTCTAAGATTTGTGGGGCCAAGTACAATAACTTCAGTTTTATCTGAGTTTAAAAGCAGGAAATTAGAGGTCATCCATGTCTTTATGTCTGTAAGACAATCCTGCAGTTTAGCTAATTGGTGTGTGTCCTCTGGCTTCATGGATAGATAAAGCTGGGTATCATCTGCGTAACAATGAAAATTTAAGCAATACCGTCTAATAATACTGCCTAAGGGAAGCATGTATAAAGTGAATAAAATTGGTCCTAGCACAGAACCTTGTATGTGTTCAAGACTGCCACCAACAGTATGGATGCATGCCCAGATGCTGTGACTTCATATATCAGCTTCTGTGAGGATTGCTGCATTCCATGAACCATGAGCCACAAACCACGGTGAGGTATAACAATGACAAACCCCGGTTCAGTCCTAAACTCAAACAACTGAGGCTGCAGAAGGAGGAGGCTTTCAAGAGGCGGGACAAGGCCAGGATAAAAGAGTCAAAAACACGTTTGGGAAGGTGGTTAGGGAAGCTAAACGGCTGTACTCTGAAGAACTTCAACATCAATTCTCAGCCAACTACTCAGACAAATCACCCCCTACAAACCAAACCTCTGCCAAGGACTCTCCTTTACCAAATCAATTGAATGAGTTTTACTGCAGATTTGAAAGACAATGGGTCAGTCTTACCACCATCCCCAATGACAACCACCAGCTCCAACCCACCAGTACCTCTTCCCCCCTATGCCTCTCTAATAATGATCTTAAAAAAAGAATAATAATCTAATAATAATAATAATAATAATAATAATAATAATTTTAAGAATCTAAAAAAAATCTGGAAATCACAACGTATGATTTTTTAAAATAATTTATTTGTATGTTACTGCTGCAAATAAGTATTTGAACACCTATGAAAAATCAATGTTAATATTTGGTAGAGTAGCCTTTGTTTGCAATTACAGAGGTCAAACGTTTCCTGTAGTTTTTCACCAGGTTTTCACACACTGCAGCAGGGATTTTGGTCCACTCCTCCATACAGATCTTCTCTAGATCTTTCAGGTTTGGAGTTTCAGCTCCCTCCAAAGATTTTCTATTGAGTTCAGGTCTGGAGACTGGCCAGGCCACTCCAGGACCTTGAAATGCTTCTTACGGAGCCCCTCCTTAGTTGCCCTGGCTGTGTGTTTGTGGTCATTGTCATGCTGGAAGACCCAGCCATGACCCATCTTCAATGCTTGTACTGAGGGAAGGAGGTTGTTTGCCAAAATCTCACAATACATGACTCCATCCATCCTCTCTTCAATACGGTGCATTCGTCCTGTCCCCTTTGCAGAAGAGCACCCCCAGAGTATGATGTTTCCACCCCCATGCTTCACTGTTGGGATGGTTTTCTTGGGGTTGCTCTCATCCTCTAAACATGGTAAGCGGAGTTGATTCCAAAAAGCTCTATTCTGGTCTCATCTGACCACATGACCTTCTCCCATGTCTCTTCTGGATCATTAAGATGGTCATTGGTGAACTTCAAACGGGCCTGGACATGTGCTGGCTTGAGCAGGGGGACCTTGATGCCCTGCAGGATTTTAAACCATGACAGCATCATGTGTTACTAATGTAATCTTTGTGACTGTGGTCCCAGCTCTCTTCAGGTCATTGACCAGGTCCTCCTGTGTAGTTCTGAGCTTTCTCAGAATCATCCTTACTCCACAAAGTGAGATCTTGCATGGAATCCCAGACCAAGGGAGATTGACAGTCATCTTGCCATAGGTATTAAAGGCACTGCACTGCAGTGGTTTAAATCACATTTATCTAATAGATTACAATTTGTTCATGTAAATGGGGAGTCTTCTTCACGGACTAAGGTTAATTATGGAGTTCCACAAGGTTCTGTGATAGGACCAATTTTATTCACTTTATACATGCTTCCCTTAGGCAGTATTATTAGAAAGCATTGCTTAAATTTTCATTGTTATGCAGATGATACCCAGCATTATCGATCCATTAAGCCAGAGGACACACATAAATGAGTAAAACTGCAGGAATGTCTTTCAGACATAAAGACATGGATGACCTCTAATTTCCTGCTTTTAAATTCAGATAAAACTGAAGTTATTGTACTTGGCCCAACAAATCTTAGAAACATGGTGTCTAACCAGATCCTTAATCTGGATGGCATTACCCTGACCTCCAGTAATACTGTGAGAAATCTTGGAGTCATTTTTGATCAGGATATGTCCTTCAATGCGCATATTAAGCGAATATGTAGGACTGCTTTATTGCATTTGCACAATATCTCTAAAATTAGAAAGGTCTTGTCTCAGAGTGATGCTGAAAAACTAATTCATGCATTTATTTCTTCTAGGCTGGACTATTGTAATTCATTATTATCAGGTTGTCCTAAAGTTCCCTGAAAAGCCTTCAGTTAATTCAAAATGCTGCAGCTAGAGTACTGATGGGGACTAGAAGGAGAGAGCATATCTCACCCATATTGGCCTCTCTTCATTTTCTCCCCGTTAATTCCAGAATAGAATTTAAAACTCTTCTTCTTACTTATAAGGTTTTGAATAATCAGGTCCCATCTTATCTTAGGGACCTCATAGTACCATATCACCCCAATAGAGCGCTTCGCTCTCAGACTGCAGGCTTACTTGTAGTTCCTAGGGTTTGTAAGAGTAGAATGGGAGGCAGAGCCTTCAGCTTTCAGGCTCCTCTCCTGTGGAACCAGCTCCCAATTCAGATCAGGGAGACAGACACCCTCTCTACTTTTAAGATTAGGCTTAAAATGTTCCTTTTTGCTAAAGCTTATAGTTAGGGCTGGATCAGGTGACCCTGAACCATCCCTTAGTTATGCTGCTATAGACTTAGACTGCTGGGGGGTTCCCATGATGCACTGTTTCTTTCTCTTTTTGCTCTGTATGCACCACTCTGCATTAATCATTAGTGATTGATCTCTGCTCCCCTCCACAGCATGTCTTTTTCCTGGTTCTCTCCCTCAGCCCCAACCAGTCCCAGCAGAAGACTGCCCCTCCCTGAGCCTGGTTCTGCTG